>NC_069501.1:689614568-689914568 GCF_027579735.1 Bombina bombina
CTAATCCTTCAGCAAAGGATATCAAGAGAATTAAGCTAATGTAAAAATAAAAGGAAATTGGAAAGTTCTATAAATTTGTATAGTGGGGCAAAATAGTATTTAGTCAGCCACCAATTGTGCAAGTTCTCCCACTTAAGAAGATGAGAGAGGCCTTTCATTTTCATCATAGGCATACATGTGGAAACAAATCTAGACAATCACATTGTCTGATTTGGAAAGAATTTATTTGCATATTATGGTGGAAAATAAGTATTTGGTCACCTACAAACAAGCAAGATTTCTGGCTCTCACAGACCTGTATCTTCTTCTTTAAGAGGCTCCTCTGTCCTCCACTCATTACCTGTATTAATGGCACCTGTTTGAACTTATCAGTATAAAAGACACCTGTCCACAACCTCAAACAGTCACACTCCAAACTCCACTATGGTGAAGACCAAAGAGCTGTCGAAAGACACCAGAAACAAAATTGTAGACCTGCACCAGGCTGGGAAGACTCAATCTGCAATAGGCAAGCAGCTTGGTGTGAATAAATCAACTGTGGGAGCAATAATTAGAAAATGGAAGACATACAAGACCACTGATAATCTCCCTTGATCTGGGGCTCCACGCAAGATCTCACCCCGTGGGGTCAAAATGATCACAAGAACGGTGAGCAAACATCCCAGAACCACACGGGGGGACCTAGTGAATGACCTGCAGAGAGCTGGGACAAACGTAACAAAGGCTACCATCAGTAACACACTACGCCGCCAGGGACTCTTTGGATGATCCAGAAGCGGATTGGGAGAATGTCATATGGTCAGATGAAACCAAAGTAGAACTGTTTGGTAGAAACACAACTCGTTGTGTTTGGAGGATAGAGAATGCTGAGTTGCAACCAAAGAACCCCATACCTACTGTGAATCATGGGGGTGGCAACATCATGCTTTGGGGCTGTTTCTCTGCAAAGGGAACAGGACAACTGATCCATGTACTTGAAAGAATGAATGGGGCTATGTATCGTGAGATTTTGATTGCAACCCTCCTTCCATCAGCAAGGGCATTGAAGATGAAACGTGTCTGGGTCTTTCAGCATGACAATGTGTCATGGATCTGTCAATTCCACCTTAACTCCAGCTTCTACCTTTACCTATTTCCACCTTAATACCAAGTTACTTCCTGCTCCTGCTATAAAACCTCCGTTCTGCCATTTACACATTGCTGGTTTATTGAAGTGTTCAACCCTGACAACTCTCCAACTACTTACTCATTATACTGAAGTTTTCAATTTCTGCAGCTGACCTCTCTCTCTAGGGATTCCGGTCTTCACACTTCACTACAGACAGCACAGTTCTCTGCTGACATCATCGCTTGCCGGAACTCCCTTGCTCTCGCACTGAAGACAGCCTGTTCCCTGTGCTGGTAACCTGATCTCCTCTCCAGAATGCTGCAGCTGTCTCTAGCCTCACTGATACTCGGCCAAGCCGTCACCAGGCACAGTTATCACTCCAGCTGCCACTATGTAATATACCTTTAAGAAGTGATCCCTCCTACCAACTTCCAACCCCTATTTAACCTGTCTAATCCATATCCAAACTGCCTGTTAATTGATGTGATTCCTACAGACTGCTCTGTGACGATATTTGGTTAAGCCTAACTTCATTTTGCAGGTCACTTATAGAATTTCATACTGATATTCTCAGGCTAACTTTTTAGGACTTATAAACTGCCTCTTTATTCAATTGAGTCGTCAGTTGCTCTGTACAGCTTTGTGTAATCTGTGGGTCAGCTGATAAATGGAACGCACATCAGAAACCGGAAGTAAGTCACACTCACACCCGGCTTCAGTTTTCCTCTCAATGCTGCCACAGGTAAGAAGCACTTCAACTCGTCTCTCATAACGGATCAAGGTATTTGTGGCATTACTCTAATAATTCTGTGAACTTTGCTCATTACTTGTTATATTGCTAAACTCTGCTAAATCGTAGCTGAACTACCCAGTGACTGAACCACCAATTGTTTGTATATAATCTGTGAATGGACGTCTGAATAGAGCTGCGTGAGGAACCTGTATATATTTTAACATTGTGTGAGTGTGTGAAGATGAGTGAAAAGAACTAATATCGTTCTCTGAATATCTACCAACTAAATAACCATCTGCTCCCCACTAACACTAACGTTCCACAAATAATTACTAATTTCTGAATCAAGTAGAAACTAACTACGTACTGCTCTTAGTAATCCTCTGTGAGTCATATTACTTTGAGGATTCAAACCCAGTGTAATTTACCGCTGCTACTATTTAACAATCAGCTCACTGTTTCTGTACTCAGTGAACATAACTACGTTTCTGAGACATTACACACAAGAGCAACAAAACCATTTTAACCTAAAATACAAAAGTGTGACAAGTGTATTACAGTATATTACAGTATTAACAGGCCAAAACTCTGCTTGTTAACCGTTTAAGTCATGGATCCACAAGAGATTCAGAATGAGATCTCTAACATACATCAAAAATTGGATTACCTTGCACATGGCTTAACTGAAGTTCAAGCAGAGAATACAGCTTTAAAAGCTCTCATTAAAGAATGTTTAACTCCTAAGGAGCAGGCAATACCTGAACCTCAGATTGAGCCTCCCACTCCCTTTTCAGGTAAACAAGCAGCTTTCAGAGATTTTAAAAATGCATGCAATTTGCTTTTTTCTCTAAAACCTAGGACTTACCATTGTGAGAGAATAAAAGTATGCACAACAATATCGTACCTACTTGGGGAACCCAGGACATGGGCCAATAGGTTGTTTGAAACAAATGATCCCATATTAGAATCATTGCAGGATTTTTTCTCTGCCATGTCAACTTTATATGAGGACACTAACACTCAGATTAATGCATAGTCTAAATTATGCGCCCTCAAACAAGTAAAGAGAACCGTTGAGGAGTACATCACTGACTTTCTGATGTGGGCCTCCGACTCCCAATGGATTGAGGTTAGCCTCAGAAATCAGTTCAGGCTAGGATTATCTGAGAGCCTGAAAGATGAACTTTCACGACTAGATATGCCAGAGTCCTTATCTGCTCTCATGAAATTATGTATCACTCTGGATAGACGATTGAGGGAGCGAAAGGCAGAGAGAATGGCGTATGAAACTGTCCCAAAACGCACTTACCCTGCACATCCACCTCAAGAAAAAGCTTCATCTAATCCTGTACCTATGGAAATAGGAACTATTAGAGGTCCACTCACCCCTGAAGAAAAGATAAGAAGAAGATTGTCGAATCTTTGTTTATATTGTGCACATAAGGATCATTCTGTGAGCGAAAACAGAAAAAGCGTAAGATAGTTTCAATTAAACAGTTACATAGCACCACTAAGACTCACCAGCTAACTTTACCCCTTTCTTTGCAGTGGGATCAACACAACCTACTGACTGAAGGACTAATAGATTCTGGGGTGACGGGTATATATATTGACACTGATTATGTTGTAAAAAAATAAAATTCCCACTGTGTGCAGAGCAAACCCAGTTTTTGTCAAGTTAATTAATGGTACATTCATTCAGAAAGGACCAATCACTCATCACACCATACCTCTTTTAATAACCACTTTTGGGGAACACACTGAATATTTAACATTTGATATAATACCCATAGCTCAACATTCAGTCATTTTGGGTTATTCATGGTTAGTGACTCATAACCCTGATATAAATTGGACACAAAACATTGTAAACCTCAAATCAACCTACTGTGTTAAAACTTGTTACCCACACTGTTCCATAGCTACTATAGAGCAAGGTGTTCCAGACGTTTATCAGGATCTGGTAGACGTATTCGATCTGAAAGAAGCAGAAAACTTACCACCCCATAGGGGATATGATTGCCCCATAGACATCATCCCAGGAACACAAATACCACATGGGAGGATTTACCCAATGAATCATAAAGAACTTCAAGATTTACGTTCCTATTTAGATGAAAATTTGAGAAAGGGGTTCATATCACATTCAACCTCTCCAGCAGCTGCTGGGATTTTTTTTGTAAAAAACAAAGATGGAACATTGCGTTCAATTATTGATTATAGAGATTTGAACAAGATCATGATAAAGAACCGATACCCCCTTCATTTAATCCCTGAGTTGTTAGACAGACTAACTGGTGCCACAGTATTTACAAAGCTGGATCTAAAAGGGGCTTATAATTTAATCCGCATCAAGAAGGGCGATGAGTGGAAGACTGCCTTCCGGACCAGATACGGATTATTTCAGTACAACGTCATGCCCTTTGGATTATGTAATGCTCCGGCAACGTTCCAGCATTTCATAAATGAGATTTTCCATGATCTCACAGATGTTTGTGTAATCATCTACTTAGATGATATTCTAATTTATTCCAAGAATTTGTTACACCATGAAAAACATGTGCGCTGGGTCCCAACAAGACTTAGGCAAAACAAGCTATATGCCAAATTAGAAAAATGCATTTTTCATGTGTCCGAAATAAAATTCTTAGGGTACATCCTGAAACCCAACAAGATTGAGATGGATCCACAAAAGATTCAGGCTATAATTGATTGGCCCAAACCCACAACCATACGCACACTCCAGAGGTTTTTGGGGTTTGCAAACTTTTACAGGAAATTTATCAAAGATTTTTCCTCAGTAGTGAAACCTCTCACTCAACTAACCAGTATCAAACGTAAATTCGTTTGGACAGAAGATACCCAAGAAGCTTTTATGAGACTGAAAAGACTTTTTACTACAGCACCAATATTAACCCTTCCAGACTATAATCAAACATTTATATTAGAAGTAGATGCTTCTAATTCAGGAGTTGGCGCAGTGTTATCACAACAGCACAGAACAACCAAACAAATACATCCCATTGCATTCTACTCAAAGACCTTCTTACCAGCAGAAAGTAACTATTCTGTTGGTGATAAAGAGTTGCTAGCAATAAAACGATCATTAGAACATTGGAGACACCTCTTAGAAGGAACTAAAGAACCCTTCCTTATTTATACCGACCATAAAAATCTTGAATATCTGAAGACCAACAAGACCCTCTCATCCCGTCAAGTACGATGGGCTCTTTTTATGGATCGGTTCAACTTCCAGATAACATACAGACCAGGAAGCGCTAATGCAAAAGCAGACGCTTTATCAAGACAATTTGAACACAACCTGACTTCCAACATCTCAACATCAATAATACCTGAAGAAAAGTTTTTGGGAACACTCACTAGTCTGGAGACGGAGATCCTTTCAGCCCTTAAAGATGAGATTCACATACCACAAGATTGTGTAAAGGATTCTGCATCTGGGTTGATCTACCAAAAAGGAAGATTGTTCATCCCCAAAACTTTACGAAAACTCATACTAACCTACACCCATGACAGTTTATTATCAGGTCATACTGGAATTCAAAAATAAATTGCGTTAACCAGACTATATTTCTGGTGGCCCCAGATGGAACAAACTATAACAGATTACATAATAGGCTGTAACGTATGTGCCAGGAATAAGATTGAGCACAAAAAACCTATAGGTTACTTGACGTCCCTGCCAATTCCTGATAAGCCTTGGAGTACCATATCCATGGACTTCATTGTTGAATTACCAGAGTCACAACATTATAACACTATATTTGTTGTAGTAGACCAGTTAACTAAACTTGCGCATTTCACTCCACTTAAAGCTCTCCCTAGTGCTATGGTAACAGCAAAAGCCTTCATTCGGTCCATTGTACGGTTACATGGTTTACCTACTACCATTATTACTGACCGGGGAACCCAATTCACCTCCGCTTTCTGGAGATCTCTCTGTAAGTTACTAAAAATAGACACTAGGTATTCAACATCTTTTCACCCACAGACTAATGGGTTAACCGAACGTTTGAATCAAACATTAGAACAATACCTCAGGTGTTACATAACACACTTACAAGATGATTGGGTTGCATACCTCCCCATGGCAGAATTCTCTTACAACAATTCCATATCTACCTCAACAAAGATGACTCAATTTTTTGCCACATATGGTTATCACCCAACATCGATCACCCTATCAAAAACTTTAGTCAATTACCCAAGTGCTACAACTTACCTCAGAACCAGTACCGAATAGACCATCCAAAGTCTCATCTCATTCTAGCAAAAGACAGACAAAAACACTACTACGAACAGAGACGTAGACCAACACCAGACTATAAGTTAGGTGACCAAGTACTTCTTTCAACTAAATACCTAAGGTTACAGATACCAAGTAAAAAGTTAGGTAACCAGTATATCGGACCTTTTCCTATTGATAAAATCATTAATCCAAATGCAGTAAGACTGAAACTACGGACTCATTATAAAATACACAACACTTTCCATGTCTCCCTACTAAAACCTTATACTTCAGACCGTGACAGACTAAATCTGACATCACCTCCTCCTATACCCCTGAATAGCCAAGAGGAGTTTGAAGTAGAAAGAATATTGGATTCACATATCAGGAGACGCAAGTTAGAGTATCTGATTCAATGGAAGGGTTATGGCCCAGAAGAGAATTCCTGGCATCTGCAGACTGAGATTAATGCTCCCAATCTCCTTAGACATTTCCATTGTCGTTACCCTAGTAAACCTCATCCTGGATCTCCGGGGGTGATCCCTTAACAGGGGGGAGATGTAATATACCTTTAAGAAGTGATCCCTCCTACCAACTTCCAACCCCTATTTAACCTGTCTAATCCATGTTAATTGATGTGATTCCTATAGACTGCTCTGTGGCGATATTTGGTTAAGGCTAACTTCATTTTGCAGGTCACTTATAGAATTTCATACTGATATTCTCAGTCTAACTTTTTAGGAATCATAAACTGCCTCTGTGGGTCTTATTACCTTTGTGTGAAGATTCATCTTTACTCAATTGAGTCGTCAGTTGCTCTGTACAGCTTTGTGTAATCTGTGGGTCAGCTGGTAAAAGGAACACACATCCGAAACCGGAAGTAAGTCACACTCACACCCGGCTTCAGTTTTCCTCTCAACGCTGCCACAAGTAAGAAGCACTTCAACTCATCCCTCATAACAGATCAAGGTATTTGTGGCATTACTCTAATAATTCTGTGAACTTTGCTCATTACTTGTTTTATTGCTAAACTCTGCTAAATCGTAGCTGAACTACCCAGTGACTGAACCACCAATTGTTTGTATATAATCTGTGAATGGACGTCTGAGTAAAGCTGCGTGAGGAACCTGTATATATTTTAACATTGTGTGAGTGTGTGAAGATGAGTGAAAAGAACTAATATCGTTCTCTGAACATCTACCAACTAAATAACCATCTGCTCCCCACTAACACTAAAGTTCCACAAATAATTACTAATTTCTGAATCAAGTAGAAACTAACTACGTACTGCTCTTAGTAATCCTCTGTGAGTCATATTACTTTGAGGATTCAAACCCAGTGTAATTTACCGCTGCTACTATTTAACAATCAGCTCACTGTTTCTGTACTCAGTGAACATAACTACGTTTCTGAGACATTACACACAAGAGCAACAAAACCATTTTAACCTAAAATACAAAAGTGTGACAAGTATATTACAGTATATTACAGTATTAACAGGCCAAAACTCTGCTTGTTAACCGTTTAAGTCATGGATCCACAAGAGATTCAGAATGAGATCTCTAACATACATCAAAAACTGGATTACCTTGCACATGGCTTAACTGAAGTTCAAGCAGAGAATACAGCTTTAAAAGCTCTCATTAAAGAATGTTTAACTCCTAAGGAGCAGGCAATACCTGAAACTCAGATTCAGCCTCCCACTCCCTTTTCAGGTAAACAAGCAGCTTTCAGAGATTTTAAAAATGCGTGCAATTTGCTTTTTTTTCTAAAACCTAGGACTTACCATTGTGAGAGAATAAAAGTATGCACAACAATATCGTACCTACTTGGGGAACCCAGGACATGGGCCAATAGGTTGTTTGAAACAAATGATCCCATATTAGAATCATTGCAGGATTTTTTCTCTGCCATGTCAACTTTATATGAGGACACTAACACTCAGATTAATGCAGAGTCTAAATTATGCCCCCTCAAACAAGTAAAGAGAACCGTTGAGGAGTACATCACTGACTTTCAGATGTGGGCCTCCGACTCCCAATGGAATGAGGTTAGCCTCAGAAATCAGTTCAGGCTAGGATTATCTGAGAGCCTGAAAGATGAACTTTCACGACTAGATATGCCAGAGTCATGAAATTATGTATCACTCTGGATAGACGATTGAGGGAGCGAAAGGCAGAGAGAATGGCATATGAAACTGTCCCAAAACGCACTTACCCTGCACATCCACCTCAAGAAAAAGCTTAATCTTATCCTGTACCTATGGAAATAGGAACTATTAGAGGTCCACTCACCCCTGAAGAAAAGATAAGAAGAAGATTGTCAAATCTTTGTTTATATTGTGCACATAAGGATCATTCTGTGAGCGAATGTCCTTTGCTAGCTAAACAGAAAAAGGGTAAGATAGTTTCAATTAAACAGTTACATAACACCACTAAGACTCACCAGCTAACTTTACCCCTTACTTTGCAGTGGGATCAACACAACCTACTGACTGAAGGACTAATAGATTCTGGGGTGACGGGTATATATATTGACACTGATTATGTTGTAAAAAATAAAATTCCCACTGTGTGCAAAGCTAACCCAGTTTTTGTCAAGTTAATTAATGGTACATTCATTCAGAAAGGACCAATCACTCATCACACCATACCTCTTTAAATAACCACTTTTGGGGAACTCACTGAATATTTAACATTTGATATAATACCCATAGCTCAACATTCAGTCATTTTGGGTTATTCATGGTTAGTGACTCATAATCCTGATATAAATTGGACACAAAACATTGTAAACCTCAAATCAACCTACTGTGTTAAAACTTGTTACCCACACTGTTCCATAGCTACTATAGAGCAAGGTGTTCCAGACGTTTATCAGGATCTGGTAGACGTATTCGATCTGAAAGAAGCAGAAAACTTACCACCCCAACGGGGATATGATTGCCCCATAGACATCATCCCAGGAACACAAATACCACATGGGAGGATTTACCCAATGAATCATTAAGAACTTCAAGATTTACGTTCCTATTTAGATGAAAATTTGAGAAAGGGATTCATATCACATTCAACCTCTCCAGCAGCTGCTGGGATTTTTTTTGTAAAAAACAAAGATGGAACATTGCGTCCAATTATTGATTATAGGGCTTTGAACAAGATCACGATAAAGAACCGATACCCCCTTCCTTTAATCCCTGAGTTGTTAGACAGACTAACTGGTGCCACAGTATTTACAAAGCTGGATCTAAAAGGGGCTTATAATTTAATCCGCATCAAGAAGGGCAATGAGTGGAAGACTGCCTTCCGGACCAGATACAGATTATTTCAGTACAACGTCATGCCCTTTGGATTATGTAATGCTCCGGCAACGTTCCAGCATTTCATAAATGAGATTTTCCATGATCTCACAGATGTTTGTGTAATCATCTACTTAGATGATATTCTAATTTATTCCAAGAATTTGTTACACCATGAAAAACATGTGCGCTGGGTCCCAACAAGACTTAGGCAAAACAAGCTATATGCCAAATTAGAAAAATGCATTTTTCATGTGTCCGAAATAAAATTCTTAGGGTACATCCTGAAACCCAACAAGATTGAGATGGATCCACAAAAGATTCAGGCTATAATTGATTGGCCCAAACCCACAACCATACGCACACTCCAGAGGTTTTTGGGGTTTGCAAACTTTTACAGGAAATTTATCAAAGATTTTTCCTCAGTAGTGAAACCTCTCACTCAACTAACCAGTATCCAACGTAAATTCGTTTGGACAGAAGATACCCAAGAAGCTTTTATGAGACTGAAAAGACTTTTTACTACAGCACCAATATTAACCCTTCCAGACTATAATCAAACATTTATATTAGAAGTAGATGCTTCTAATTCAGGAGTTGGCGCAGTGTTATCACAACAGCACAGAACAACCAAACAAATACATCCCATTGCATTCTACTCAAAGACCTTCTTACCAGCAGAAAGTAACTATTCTGTTGGTGATAAAGAGTTGCTGGCAATAAAACGATCGTTAGAACATTGGAGACACCTCTTAGAAGGAACTAAAGAACCCTTCCTTATTTATACCGACCATAAAAATCTTGAATATCTGAAGACCAACAAGACCCTCTCATCCCGTCAAGTACGATGGGCTCATTTTATGGATCGGTTCAACTTCCAGATAACATACAGACCAGGAAGCGCTAATGCAAAAGCAGACGCTTTATCAAGACAATTTGAACACAACCTGACTTCCAACATCTCAACATCAATAATACCTGAAGAAAAGTTTTTGGGAACACTCACTAGTCTGGAGACGGAGATCCTTTCAGCCCTTAAAGATGAGATTCACATACCACAAGATTGTGTAAAGGATTCTGCATCTGGGTTGATCTACCAAAAAGGAAGATTGTTCATCCCCAAAACTTTACGAAAACTCATACTAACCTACACCCATGACAGTTTATTATCAGGTCATACTTGAATTCAAAAATAAATTGAGTTAACCAGACGATATTACTGGTGGCCCCAGATGGAACAAACTATAACAGATTACATAATAGGCTGTGACGTATGTGCCAGGAATAAGATTGAGCACAAAAAACCTATAGGTTACTTGACGTCCCTGCCAATTCCTGATAAACCTTGGAGTACCATATCCATGGACTTCATTGTTGAATTACCAGAGTCACAACATTATAACACTATATTTGTTGTAGTAGACCAGTTAACTAAACTTGCGCATTTCACTCCACTTAAAGCTCTCCCTAGTGCTATGGTAACAGCAAAAGCCTTCATTCGGTCCATTGTACAGTTACATGGTTTACCTACTACCATTATTACTGACCGGGGAACCCAATTCACCTCCGCTTTCTGGAGATCTCTCTGTAAGTTACTAAAAATAGACACTAGGTATTCAACATCTTTTCACCCACAGACTAATGGGTTAACCGAACGTTTGAATCAAACATTAGAACAATACCTCAGGTGTTACATAAGACACTTACAAGATGATTGGGTTGCATACCTCCCCATGGCAGAATTCTCTTACAACAATTCCATATCTACCTCAACAAAGATGACTCAATTTTTTGCCACATATGGTTATCACCCAACATCGATCACCCTATCAAAAACTTTAGTCAATTCCCCAAGTGCTACAACTTACCTCAGAACCTTACAGTACCGAATAGACCATCCTAAGTCTCATCTCATTCAAGCAAAAGACATACAAAAACACTACTACGACCAGAGACGTAGACCAACACCAGACTATAAGTTAGGTGACCAAGTACTTCTTTCAACTAAATACCTAAGGTTACAGATACCAAGTAAAAAGTTAGCTAACCAGTATATCGGACCTTTTCCTATTGATAAAATCATTAATCCAAATGCAGTAAGACTGAAACTACCGACTCATTATAAAATACACAACACTTTCCATGTCTCCCTACTAAAACCTTATACTTCAGACCGTGACAGACTAAATCTGACATCACCTCCTCCTATACCCCTGAATAGCCAAGATTAGTTTGAAGTAGAAAGAATATTGGATTCACGTATCAGGAGACGCAAGTTAGAGTATCTGATTCAATGGAAGGGTTATGGCCCAGAAGAGAATTCCTGGCATCTGCAGACTGAGATTAATGCTCCCAATCTCCTTAGACATTTCCATTGTCGTTACCCTAGTAAACCTCATCCTGGATCTCCGGGGGTGATCCCTTAACAGGGGGGAGATGTAATATACCTTTAAGAAGTGATCCCTCCTACCAACTTCCAACCCCTATTTAACCTGTCTAATCCATGTTAATTGATGTGATTCCTATAGACTGCTCTGTGGCGATATTTGGTTAAGCCTAACTTCATTTTGCAGGTCACTTATAGAATTTCATACTGATATTCTCAGTCTAACTTTTTAGGACTCATAAACTGCCTCTGTGGGTCTTATTACCTTTGTGTGAAGATTCATCTTTACTCAATTGAGTCGTCAGTTGCTCTGTACAGCTTTGTGTAATCTGTGGGTCAGCTGGTAAACGGAACACACATCCGAAACCGGAAGTAAGTCACACTCACACCCGGCTTCAGTTTTCCTCTCAACGCTGCCACAAGTAAGAAGCACTTCAACTCGTCTCTCATAACGGATCAAGGTATTTGTGGCATTACTCTAATAATTCTGTGAACTTTGCTCATTACTTGTTTTATTGCTAAACTCTGCTAAATCGTAGCTGAACTACCCAGTGACTGAACCACCAATTGTTTGTATATAATCTGTGAAGGGACGTCTGAGTAAAGCTGCATGAGGAACCTGTATATATTTTAACATTGTGTGAGTGTGTGAAGATGAGTGAAAAGAACTAATATCGTTCTCTGAACATCTACCAACTAAATAACCATCTGCTCCCCACTAACACTAAAGTTCCACAAATAATTACTAATTTCTGAATCAAGTAGAAATTAACTACGTACTGCTCTTAGAAATCCTCTGTGAGTGATATTACTTTGAGGATTCAAACCCAGTGTAATTTACCGCTGCTACTATTTAACAATCAGCTCACTGTTTCTGTACTCAGTGAACATAACTACGTTTCTGAGACATTATACACAAGAGCAACAAAACCATTTTAACCTAAAATACAAAAGTGTGACAAGTGTATTACAATATATTACACACTAGCAGCAACCAGGTTCCGTATACAAACTTGAGTTAAGCTGTTATCTATTTTAATCACAGCTTTATGTGCTAAGCCTCACACTGTTACCTGCTTGTGCTATCACTATACTCACTGATTGGTCATACCACCTGTTGCTGTGTACTTAAATCAGACTTTTACTTTATTACTGCATCTGCTTTGTTATTGCTATCCACATCATACTGAGTATACTACTGTGCCTTATTACATACAATTCATATTACTTATATAGATTTGGGGACACCTAAGGCTATATTACTCCAAATAGAATAGACTCTGCTTCTTCACTAGCAAGCATTCTATTCTATTTGAAACACTATCCTGCAGGATTGATAATTGTACTAGACATTGAGTATTTCTATAGCAATTTATCTTATACCATTACACAATGATCCAAAACACTCCGCCCGGGCAACAAAGGAGTGGCTTCGTAAGAAGTATTTCAAGGTCCTGGAGTGTCCTAGCCAGTCTCCAGATCTCAACCCCATAGAAAACCTTTGGAGGGAGTTGAAAGTCTGTGTTGCCCAGTTACAGCCCCAAAACATCACTGCTCTAGAGACGATCTGCATGTAGGAATGGGCCAACATACCAGCAACAGTGTGTGACAACCTTGTGAAGACTTATAGAAAACGTTTGACCTCATTGTCATTGCCAACAAAGGATATATAACAAAGTATTGAGATGAACTTTTGATATTGACCAAATACTTATTTTCCACCATAATTTGCAAATAAATTCTTTCCAAATCAGACAATGTGATTGTCTGGACTTGTTCCACATTTTGTCTCTCATAGTTGAGGTATAACTATGATGAAAATTACAGGCCTCTCTCATCTTCTTAAGTGGGAGAACTTGCACAATTGGTGGCTGACTAAATACTTTTTTGCCCCACTGTATGTTGTACCTGAAGAATCATAAAATACCAAATACTTTCTTTCATGATTCAGATAGAGTATACATTTGTAAGCAACTTTTCATTTTATTACTATTAGCAATTTTGCTTCATTATCTTGGTATCCTTTGTTGAAGGTGTAGCAATACACTACTTGGAGGAAGGCAGCTGAACACATTGTTAATAAGCCAACAACAAGAGACATATATGTGCAGCCACCAATCATCCGCTACCTCCTTTCCTGGCTGTTTCTGAGTCTCAGCCTACCTATAGGTACAAAGGATACCAAGAAAAAGAAGCAAATTAGATAAAATAAGTGAATTGTAAAGATGTTTAAAAGTACATACGCTATATGAAAAAAATGTACAGTTACTGTACATTTAAGTAAACATTTTTAGTTTTACAAAAAATGCAGTGCAAACAGCACAGAAATTATACATATAAATAAAAGAATAAGTTTAAAGGGATATAAACTTGCAAGAATCAGATAGAGCATGCAATTTTTAGACACTTAAAATCATCTTTATTTTCAAATGTGCTTTGTTTACTAGGTATCTATTGTTGAAAATAAATATGCACATATCCTACACTTGTGGAAGCTAGCTGGTGATTGGTGCCTGTGTGCATACATTTGTCTCTTGTGATTGGCTAGCTAGATGTGTTTAGCTAGCTGTCAGCAGTGCAATGCGGTTCCTTCAGCAAAGAATAACAAGAGAATGAAGCTCCCTTCTTTTTTCAGTCTACGCCAGTGGTTCTCAACCAAAGTGACCTCAAGGCCCAGTAAATTTTAGCTAGACATGTCCAGGGCCCAGTAGTTAAAAAAAATAAATATATATATATATATATATATATATATATATATATATATATATATATATATATATATATATAGTTATATAGTGAGCAGCAGGGGCAGGCTGATCAGCCAGGCAAATAGGACCTGGGCCGAGGGACCAGCATGTAGGGGGGCCCACCAATGGCATCTCCACGGATCCTGGTGCATTCCTTAAGCTGGAGTTTTCAGTTGCCCTATGAGTAACTAAGCAAAAAAAGTGTGGGTTTAGTGGGGGCCCTGGCGGGGGTCTGTCGCTGTGAGGGCCATGGAGTGTGGGGTCTGGCCCTGGAGGTTGGGTGCCCTTTCTCTGGACCTTAATGTTGGGGTCCTGGCTCTGGAGGTTGAGGGGCCTGTTGGGGGCAGGGCAGGAAGGCTACCATGTTCATTTGCATACAATTGAATACATTTTGGTCAGTGTGAGACAGTTTTCCTGGGGCCTTGATTGGTATCAGTCTGCCCCTGGTGTGCAGTGGGGTAAGAGTGTGCAGTGGGGGCATGACAGGTCGGGGCCCACCGGCAGGGCTATCACGGCCCGGTACTGGGCCACGGCCCGGCTGTTGAGAAACCAGGGTCTACGCGTAATTTCTAGGCTCTTTAATCAAATAACTGGAGTTTCAGTATCATCTTTATGCTGACTACACCAAATATACATTTCTGCACCAGTCATTTCCTCCTCACTGCTGACTTGTGTCACCAACTACCTATCTAGTATCTCAGCCTGAATCGCTTCTCACTACCTAAAGCTTAACATCTCTAAAACCAAGCTCCTTCTACTTCCTCCCTTTATCAATCTTACCATTCCCCAAATCTCTCTTACTGTGGATAACTCTGTCATCACCTTTTCCCCTCAGGCCTGCTGTCACATTTTACTCAGAGCGTTCTTTTGCTCCCCATATTAAGTACTTAGCTAACTCCTGTTGCTTCTACATTAAAATATATTTTACGTTTGTCACTTCATCACTCAAGACACAACTAAGATTCTTATCCATTCCCTTATTATTCCCTGCCTTGAATACTGCAATTCAATCCCTTTTGGTCTCGCAAGCGACTGTCCCCTATGCAACCCATCCTGAATGCCACAGCCACGCTCATATTCCTTTAGCATCATTGCAAATCTGCTTCACCTCTCTGCCAATGTTGGCTTCCCTTAGCATCAAGAAGAAAATATAAAATTTTGATCTGAACATACAAAGCCAGTGTGGGTACACTGTACTCTTCTGTATTTCTGCCCTTGTGTGCATATGCTCCCCAAACCGCCACCTCAGCTCGGCCCACAACCTAATTCTCTTCTCATCTCTCTTTACTTCCACACACTCTCTTTTATAAGACTTTTCCAGAATTGCACCTATTATATGGAACTCCTTGCCTTGCTCAGTCATACCTGCCTCTAGTCTTCAATGCTTGAATCATTACTTAAAATCATATCTGTTCAGTGAAGCATACAACTTGTTTTCAAAGATAGATAATCCCTTTATTAACCATTCCCTAGTCTTGCATAACCAACACAGTTTAATAAATACACTTTTTACCTCTGTTATTATCTTGCATCTAAGCCTCTGCAAACTGCCCCCTTGTTTCAGTTCTTTTGACAGACATGCATTTAAGCCAATTAGTGCTGGCTCACAGGAACTCCACATGCGTGAGCACAGTCTATATGAGACACATGAACTAACACCCTCTAGTAGTGAAAAGCTGTCAAAATGCCCTAAGGGAAAAGAAATTAGCATATGAACCTCCTAGGCTTAGCTTTCAACTAAGAATACCAAGAGAACAAAGCAAAATTGGTGATAAAAGCAAATTGGAAAATTGTTTAAAATGACATGCCCTATCTGAATCATGAAAGTTTATTTTGGACTAGACTGTGCCTTTAAGATGTCTTTCCTACTCCAGTTCTTTCTCCCTCAACTTCTTCATGTTCAAGTCCACCTGTCCTGGTTATAGTCTTATGTAAAGATGGTTTTCAGCTTACAGCAACTCAAGGGCAATGCCCTCTACCCTTTCTGATTTATGTAAATGTATTCTAAATATTTCACTCCACAACTGTATAGTTAATATTACAGCTCTGCATAATATGTTAGTGCTTTATAAATAAGCAATAAGAAGAAGAATATAAGATTAATGTAATTCTATTAGACCACCTAAATGGAATATCACCTTAACAGGGCAAATAGAGAGAAACATGCCATTTGCAATAGACCAATTTAATGAAAGGAAAAAGAATGCACCAATAATGGACAAGCACGCTACATTTTTTTTCGTTCTCTCGCCAACTGCGCTCAAAGTACAAAAATAGAGCGGCTACATTTGCCCGATTTTACAAGTTCAAAGTAAAAAGTTAACGAATAAGTGAAAATCTTAGGCACGCTAACTTCACAACTTTGGATATTGCAACTGCTCTAACCCAACATTGCACTAGATGAACTGGGATAAACCCGAAGGTGCATTAGGAATAATTTATATATATATATATATATATATATACCTGTATGAAGCGCATGTGCCCATGCACGAAACGCGTTAGTTAGGAGCTTACCTAGTGTCTTATGGAAGCCTGCTCCTAATAAACTTTGTTAACTTACTTCAAGACTCAGCTTTCCTTTTTCCTCATCTATATATATATATATATATATATATATATATATATATATATATATATATACCATCAAAGAAAAACCTTGCACTCACTGGACTTTTCGACAAAATTTTACTTGGCAAAAATAGTGACGTTTCGGGGACAGTGTATCCCCTTCCTCAGACACTGTCCCCGAAACGTCACTATTTTTGCCAAGTAAAATTTTGTCGAAAAGTCCAGTGAGTGCAAGGTTTTTCTTTGATGGTATATCTAATTCTACTAGCACCCTGGCTGCTGCAATTAAGTGAGAGTGCACATCTTTGCTAACGTATATATATATATATATATATATATATATATATATATATATATATGTGATTATTTAAAAATATATATATCTATACCTACATATCTATATGAACATTTACATAGATAGATATATACGTATGCATGTACATACATATTTACACATAAATTCACGCACACACGCACACACACACATATATATATATATATATATATATATATATATATATATATATACACACACACATTGGAACCCTTCCCAGTCAAACAACTCGCCATTTACCATATCCCTTTTAACCCTTTTAAAAACTTTTAAAAATGATATTATTTTATCAAAGACTGTAATACTTTGTTTTAATATGTTTTGGATGTGTTTATTAAAATAACTGTAACTCTTACTTCAGGTTTCAAGTCACGCAAAATATTCTAGCGCAGTTTCGGCTAGCACTCGAGCATAAACTATAACTTTAAGTTTGCAATACCAGCGTTATTTACTGTTGCATTATCCTTTGAAAATATAGGTTGCACTTGAGTGAAACTGCTTATCACGTTCCTCGCTATCATAAGTGCACCACCTGTAATCTGGGCCAATGATTACATCCTTGAGAAACCCACATCACATATCAGATCAGCTGTGGAGTTTGTCACAAAGAAGATGGAGGTTCTGTAAACAGACATTATGCACAGTTATTACCTGCCAGTGTTATTTAATTGCTGTATTGGTAGCTGTTTACGAGGATACTGACAAATGCTGACAAGAATATGCATCTGAAACAGGATTTCCAAATGTATATTAACCCCTTGAGACACATAGCAGTAGGTATTATGCTAAATGTTTTAAAGTGTTTTATTTGATATATTTTAATAAATATGTGAAGTGTGGAGATGCAGTGTGTGAACATTAAATCACAGAAATAGCATAAGAGTAGGCTTGTGCTTTAGTTTAGTTACAGATGCATATTCTTAACAAAAAATACTGATATTTATTTTGTTTTCATTAAATGAATATTCAAACAAATGCACTAAAAAATTAAACCAGTGCACCCACAGTACTAAGGTAAAAGGGACTAGTGGAGCTTTGGTCGTCACAAGCCACTTTAGTCATAAATGTGATCTGAGTTAGCATTTATAAGGGGGAGGCAACAGGCTCTTCATCAAGTTATGTGTTTTAAAAAAAAAAAAAAGAAAAAGTTTTTGCTCAGAACTCTGGACTGCACTTTTTTTATTGGTGGATTAATGTATCCACCAATCAGCAAGAACAACCCAGGTTATTCACCAAAAATGGGCCGGCATCTAAACTTACATTCTTGCATTTCAAATAAAGATACCAAGAGAATGAAGAAAATGTGATAATAGGAGTAAATTAGAAAGTTGCTTAAAATGTCATCCTCTATCTGAATCCCGAAAGAAAAAAATTGTGTTCAGTGTCCCTTTAACCAGTCCTCCGCCCCCTAGAAGATATTTTCTTTTCACTTTAGTAATTATATAACATTTCTTTTTTGCTATTGAAGAGCAAGGTGTTTTTCTTTCCTAAGACATGGAGAGTTCACAACGTCATTTCAATTGCTAGTGGGATATTCTCTTCTGACCTGCAGGAGGAGGCAAAGAGCACCAAAGCAAAGCTCTTAAGTGTCACTTCCCTTACCCATAACCCCCAGTCATTCTCTTTGCCTCTGTCAATGGAGGAGGTGAAGTTCGGTGTCTGAAGAATAGATTCCTTTTGTGGGTACTTTTTCCTGCAAGCAGGGATTTGGGTTTAGCTGTGTCCATGTCAATCTCTTGAGTAAGAGTAGTGGTGGTTTTTAAGCAGTTAGAAAGTTGTGAGATAGTCCTTGCTTGGTTTTCTAACATGTCTGCTGCCCTTGGTATAGAACGCCAAAGTCGGTTACACTGTTCTTTCTTTTTCTGCAGGTCTCTGATAGGAGTATGTGTCCTGTCACGCCATGTGAGCTGTCTTCCTGTTGGACAGCTGGATTTGCAGGTAAGTGCAGTAATTATTGGGACATAATTAATTAATCCTTTAAGAAGGATTTATTTGGGCAGGGTGCAGGCACTTTATGTATGTGTGGAGACCAAGGGGTTAACGTTCCATGCGGTTATGGGATGTTTTCTCTGAGGCTTTCTATATATTATATATATATATATATATATATATATATATATATATATATATATAATTTATTGTGACTTTTATTTATTAGGAAATGTGAATGTTGGGCTTTACTTGTATCAAGTTTTTACTAGGCTGCTAGAAACTTTTAGTTATTGCTGCGCAGTTTCTTTTTTTGACGGTCATGTGACCCCTCCCTCAACCGACTGAGTTCCTGAGCGGCGTCATTTTGGATAACTTTTTGGTGTTGGATCGTTTTTTTGATCGATGTACAGCTGCTTGCCTAACAATTTGGGAATTGAAGGTTATGGTAGGGCACCTCAGTCTGCCTGAGGTGTAGAGGCGCATTTTTTATTTGTTTTGAAAATTGCTCTGAGGAGATAAAAAAAAAAAATTCTCTTAAAGTGACAGTGTTATTTTGATATATCAGTCATGTATTATTGGGAAATATTTTACCTATGGACATGAAACAGGAGTCTGCTCCTATGGATAAATGTTTATTGTGTCTTGAGGCCCAAATTGTGTTACCTATGCAATTTTGTTCTTCTTGTTTAGAAAAGACTTTGAAATGTAAAGATAAACTTTTGTTTCTAAGCCTAATGTCTCTTAGGATGAAGCTGTTCAGGCAATGCCAGAGCTTTCTCCTCTAACGTCCCAAGCCTCCACGGCTTTACATACAGTGCCCTGCAGTTCCTCTCAGCCTCCTGGAGGAGTTTATTTGCCTTTAGATTTTGCTGCACAGATATCCTCTGAGGGTGAAATCTCAGATTCGGACAGTATAATTCCTTTGTCTGATGTTGAAGAAGTAAACCAGATTTAAGCTTGAACACCTTTGTTTACTGTTAAAGGAAGTACTGGCTATTTTGGATGACTTTGACTCTCCTGTCGCTGTCAACCCTAAGAAATCTAGTAAGCTTAACAAATACTATGATGTTCCTTCCTCTGTGGAAGTGTTTCCTGTTCCAGACCGTGTGACGGAGATTATTACACAGGAACTGGAGAGGCCAGGGATACCTTTCTCCCCGTCTCCCATCTTTAAAAAGATGTTTCCTGTTGCTGACTCCATTAGAGATTCATGGCGCACTGTGCCTAAGGTAGAAGGGGCTATTTCTATCCTGGCTAAAAGAACTACGATCCCTATTGAGGATAGCTGTTCTTTTAAGGATCCCATAGACAAAAAGATGAAGGCTTATTTGAAGAAGATGTATGTTCATCAAGGTCTTCAGTGGCAACCTGCAGTTTATATTGCCACAGTAGCAAGTGCAGCATCTTATTGGTGTGATGCTTTATCTGAATTGATCTTAGAAGAGAATCTGTAGGAGGAGATACAAAATAGGATTAAGGCTCTCAAACTAGCCAACTCCTTTATCTCTGATGCTACCATGCAAGTTATTAGACTGGAAGCCAAGATGTCTGGCTTCACTGTTCTAGCCCGTAGGGCTCTGTGGCTAAAATCTTGGTCAGCTGATGTTACCTCTAAGTCCAAGCTTCTGTCGCTACCTTATAAAGGTAAGACCTTGTTTGGTCCTGGTCTGGCAGAAATAATTTATGAAATTACAGGTGGAAAGGGGTCCTTTCTACCACAAGACAAGTAATTTCCGTTCCTTTCATAACTTCAAGGGTCCAAAGCCTTCCTCCCCCTCCTCTAAGCAGGAGCAGTCCAAGTCTTCTTGGAGACCTAATCAGTCTTGGAACAAGGGGAAGCAATCAAAGAAACCCTCAGCTGAGACTAAGTCAGCATGAAGGATTTGCCCTGCTCCAGGATCGGATCAGGTGGGGGGCAGACTTTCCCTTTTTTGTCAAGCGTGGATACAAGATGTCCCAGATCCTTGGGCTGTGGACATATTATCTCAGGGTTACAAAATAAAATTCAAACCTTGTCCTCCCAAGTGCAGATTTCTCCTGTAAAAGGTTATCTGCGGATCAGGTAAAAAGAGAGGCGTTCTTACAGTGTGTTCAGGACCTATCCTCCCTGGGAGTGATTGTTCCAGTTCCAGTAAGAGAACAAGGTCTGGGATTTTTATTCAAACCTGTTTGTGATTCCCAAAAAAGAGGGAACTTTCTGACCCATTTTAAACCTAAAGTGTCTCAACAAGTTTCTCAGTGTTCCGTCCTTCAAGATGAAAACCATTTAATACATTCTTCCCTTGGTCCAAGAAGGTCAGTTCATGACGATCATAGACCTGAAGGATGCATATCTTCATGTTCCTATCATCAGGGATCATCACAAGTTCCTGAGATTTGCTTTTCTAGACATGCACTTTCAGTTTATTGCTCTTCCATTTGGCCTTCCCACAGCTCCCACAATTTTCTCAAAGTTTCTGGGGGCTCTCTTGGCAGTTGTCAGGTCTTGGGGAATTGCGGTGCTGCCTTATCTAGATGACATATTGGTTCAGGTACCATATTTTCAACAAGCAAACTCTCCTACAGAGATCTAGTTGTCTTTTTTTACGTTCCCACGGAAGGAAACTGAATCTGGAGAAGAGTTCCCTTGTTCCAGCTACAAGGGTCTGTTTCTTAGGGACTATCATAGATTCCCTATCTATGACAATTTTTCTGACAGATGTCAGAAAATCCAAGCTTCTCTAATCTTGCTTCTCTCTATAGTCTTCTGTTCGGCCATCAGTGGCTCAGTGTATGGAGGTAATTGGTTTGATGGTTGCTTTCATGGACATCATTCCCTTTGCTCAATTTCAGTTGCATGCTCCGGCAATGGAACAGAAATCATTCAGATCTGTCTCAGAGGATAGATCTGTACCAGTTGACAAGGGATTCTCTTTCGTAGTGGATTTCTCAGGATCATCTGTCTCAGGGCACATGCTTCCGGAGACTTTCCTGGGTGGTTGTGACCACGGATGCCAGCCTTCTAGGCTGGGGAGCAGTATGGGACTCATTAAAGGCTCAGGGCCTATGGACTTGGGAAGAGTCTGTTCTCCCCATAAACATCTTGGAGTTGAGAGCAATCTACAATGCTCTGATGGCTTGGCCTCAATTGTCCTTAGCCTGGTTTATCAGGTTCCAATTGGACAACATCACCTCAGTGGCTTGCATCAACCACCAGGGGGGGACTCGGAATTACTTTGTCATGTACTGCCTTTTTGAGGATGGGTTGGCTAATTTAATTATTTCCCCTTTAAATTATAGGAGGATCCTTCACACTTTGCTTGGAAATTTGTTAATGCAGGAGCTTTTCCCTAAGGCAACAAGTGCCTGTCTCTTTGTTTTCAAGCCTTATTTGACATCAGCTTTTCTTCTAAAGGAAGTTATTTGGATATTCTTCTACTAACCTATTCCTTTTATTTTTATTGCAGAGGAGTATTTGTCAAAGTTAATTACTTAATGTTGTCTTTCTTTCTGTGCTGGTCTCTTGTTTGTGTGTCTTCCAACCAAGCAAGTGCAGTCTGACACACCTCATTTTGCTGCAGCTCTAACAGGTTTGATTTCCAGTGTTAAAGCACCTCAGCTGCTGTGTGTGGATTTTCTCTGTATTCAGACACCTTCTCCTTGCTGCTGACAAGCAATCTAGGATCAATATATTTCCAGTGTTTTGACATTACTACTTGTACTCCAGGTAAAATATTGCTACCATTTAATTGCTCTTACTTTGTTGTTCACTGGATGCTAAACAAACATTATTTGTCACTTAAAGAGAACTGCCTTTTTCATAAATGTTTATAATATTGGAGTACTTATCCTATCTATGTCCACTGCTGTTTTTTGACTCATTGCATTACTGGCTCATACATTTTTGGTTATAACCTAAATTTCCTTCTGTCATTTAATTTTCCGGGCATATGCTAAAACAGAGTACTACACAGATAAGGTCATAAAGAATTAGCCTTATTAAATATAGCTTTGTAAATTATTTGCAAAAATAGGATTAATATAACTCAGCAATGTTATTAGGAATCCTAGTTTCTGCTACATATCTACAAATTATACCTAACTTGTTACTTAGTTACAATTTAAATATTCTTACTGCTCTACATAATAGATCCTCACAAGGAATTATTACATACTTAGCCATGAAGGAGATGGCACAGATTATTCAGTGGGCGGAAGTTCACAATTGTTTTCTATCTGCTATCCACATTCCAGGAGTGGTCAAATGGGATGCAGCTTTTTGAGCAGACAGAGGTGTTCTCCAGGCTAACCCTCAAGTGGGGGGTGCCGGAGATAGATTTGATTGTGTCTCATCAGAACGCCAAGCTTCCAGGGTACGGTTGAAGGTCAAGAGATTCGCAGGCCACTCTGATAGATGCTCTGGTGGTCCCTTGGGAATTCGGTCTAGCATACCTGCTTCCTCCGTTCGCACTCCTTCCACGAGCCATTACTCGTATCGAACAGGAGAGAGCGTCTGTAATTTTAATAGCTCCTGCTTAGCCTCACAGGATCTGGTATGCAGACTTTGTGAAAATGTCATCTCTTCTTGCCTGGAGGTTACCTCTGAGGAAGGACCTTCTAACTCAGGGTCCTTTCCTCCATCCAAATGTCGTTTCTCTGAAGCTGACTGCTTGGAGATTGAACGCTTAGTTCTGGCTAAGTGTGGGTTTTCTGAATGTGTTATTGATACCATGCTCCAGGCTCGCAAGCCTGTTACTCGTAAAATTTACCATAAGGTATGGCGTAAATACCTTTATTGGTGTGAATCTAAGGGCTACTCTTGGAGTAGGGTCAGGATTCCTAGAATATTGTCTTTTCTCTAGAAAGGCCTGGAGAAAGGGTTGTCAGTCAGTTCTCTGAAAGGTCAGATTTCTGCATTATCTATTCTTTTACATAAGCATTTGGCGGATATGCCAGATGCTCAATCTTTTTGTTAGGCCCTGGTCAGAATCAGCCCTGTGTTTTAACCAGTAGCTCCTCCTTGGATCCTTAACCTAGTTCTTAGAGTTTTGCAGCAGGCTCCATTTGAGCCAATGCATTCCACAGATATTAAGCTGTTATCTTGGAAGGTTTTGTTTCTTATTGCTATTTCTTCTGCTCGGAGAGTTTCTGAACTCTCGGCTTGCAGTGCGATTTGACTTACCTTATATTTCATGCTGATAAGGCGGTTCTTTTTACTAAGTTGGGTTTCTCCCTAAGGTGGTTTCGGATAGAAATATTAATCAGCAAATTGTTGTTCCTTCCTTCTCTCTGTCCTAATCCTTCTTCTCATAAGGAATGTCTGTTGCACAACTTGGATGTTGTGCATGCTTTAAAATTCTACCTCCAGGCTACTAAGGTTTTTGGCCAGTCTTCTGCCCTGTTTGTTTGTTCCTCAGAAAAGCGGAAGGGTCAGAAGGTTACTTCTACTTCTCTTTCCCTCTGGTTGAGAAGTATGATTTGTTTTGCATATGAGACTGCTGGACAGCAGCCTCCTGAGAGAATTACTGCTCATTCTACTAGAGCTGTCTCCTCTTCTTGGGTTTCAAAAATGAAGCTTCTGTGGAACAGATTTGCAAGGCTGCAACATGGTCCTCTCTGCATACTTTTTCCAAACTTTACAAATTTGATATTTTTGCCTCGGCTGAGACCTCTTTTGGGAGAAAGGTTCTTCAAGCGGTAGTGCCTTCTGTTTAGGTCTGCCTGTCTTGTTCTCCCTCCCTGTTCATTCTGTGTCCTCTAGCTTGGGTATTGGTTCCCACTAGTAATTGGAATGACGTTGTGGACTCTCCGGCCTAGATTTAGAGTTGGGCGGTAGCCGTGAAAACCAGCGTTAGAGGCTCCTAACGCTGGTTTTTACCGCCCTCTGGTATTTGGAGTCAGTCAGGAAAGGGTCTAACGCTCACTTTCCAGCCGCAACTTTTCCATACCGCAGATCCCCTTACGTCAATTGCGTATCCTATCTTTTCAATGGGATCTTTCTAACTCCGGTATTTAGAGTTGTGGCTGAAGTGAGCGTTAGAAATCTAATGACAAAACTCCAGCCGCAGAAAAAAGTCAGTAGTTAAGAGCTTTCTGGGCTAACACCAGTTTATAAAGCTCTTAACTACTGTGCTCTAAAGTACACTAACACCCATAAACTACCTATGTACCCCTAAACCGAGGTCCCCCCACATCGCCGCCACTCGATTAAATTTTTTTAACCCCTAATCTGCCGACCGCCACCTACATTATACTTATGTACCCCTAATCTGCTGCCCCTAACACCGCCGACCCCTATATTATATTTATTAACCCCTAACCTGCCCCCCACAACGTCGCCGCCAGCTACCTACAATAATTAACCCCTAATCTGCCGACCGCAAAGCGCCGCCACCTACGTTATCCTTATGTACCCCTAATCTGCTGCCCCTAACACCACCGACCCCTATATTATATTTATTAACCACTAATCTGCCGCCCCCGCTATCGCTGACCCCTGCATATTATTATTAACCCCTAATATGCCGCTCCGTAAACCACCACCACCTACATTATAGCTATGTACCCCTAATCTTCTGCCCCTAACACCGCTGACCCCTATATTATATTTATTAACCCCTAATCTGCCCCCCTCAATGTCGCCTCCACCTGCCTACACTTATTAACCCCTAATCTGCCGAGCGGACCGCACCGCTACTATAATAAAGTTATTAACCCTTAATCCGCCTCACTCCTGCCTCAATAACCCTATAATAAATAGTATTAACCCCTAATCTGCCCTCCCTAACATCGCCGACACCTAACTTCAATTATTAACCCCTAATCTGCCGACCTAATCTCGCCGCTACTGTAATAAATGTATTAACCCCTAAAGCTAAGTCTAACCCTAACACTAACACCCCCCTAAGTTAAATATAATTTAAATCTAACGAAATAAATTAACTCTTATTAAATAAATTATTCCTATTTAAAGCTAAATACTTACCTGTAAAATAAACCCTAATATAGCTACAATATAAATTATAATTATATTATAGCTATTTTAGGATTTATATTTATTTTACAGGCAACTTTGTATTTATTTTAACCAGGTACAATAGCTATTAAATAGTTAAGAACTATTTAATAGTTACCTAGTTAAAATAATTACAAATTTACCTGTAAAATAAATCCTAACCTAAGTTACAATTAAACCTAACACTACACTATCAATAAATTAATTAAATAAAATACCTACAATTGCCTACAATTAAACCTAACACTACACTATCAATAAATTAATTAAATACAATACCTACAAATAAATATAATTAAATAAACTAACTAAAGTACAAAAAATAAAAAAGAACTAAGTTACAAAAAATAAAAAAATATTTACAAACATTAGAAAAATATTACAACAATTTTAAACTAATAAAATAATAAAGACCCCCAAAATAAAAAAAATGCCCTACCCTATTCTAAATTACAAAAGTTCAAAGCTCTTTTACCTTACCAGCCCTTAAAAGGACCTTTTGTGGGGCATGCCCCAAAGAATTCAGCTCTTTTGCCTGTAAAAAAAAACATACAATACCCCCCCAACATTAAAACCCACCACCCACATACCCCTAATCTAACCCAAACCCCCCTTAAATAAACCTAACACTAAGCCCCTGAAGATCTTCCTACCTTATCTTCACCTCGCCGGGTATCACCGATCGGTCCTAGCTCCAAAATCTTCATCCAACCCAAGCGGGGGCTGGCGATCCATAATCCTGCGGCTGAAGAGGTCCAGAAAAGGCTCCAAAGTCTTCATCCTATCCGGGAAGAAGAGGCGATCCAGACCGGCAACCATCTTGATCCAAGCGGCATCTTCTATCTTCATCCGATGAGGAACGGCTCCATCATGAAGACCTCCAGCGCGGACCAATCTTCTTCCTCCGACGTCCAACTGAAGAATGATGGTTCCTTTAAGGGACGTCATCCAAGATGGCGTCCCTCGAATTCCGATTGGCTGATAGGATTCTATCAGCCAATCGGAATTAAGGTAGGAAAATTCTGATTGGCTGATGCAATCAGCCAATCAGAATCAAGTTCAATCCGATTGGCTGATCCAATCAGCCAATCAGATTGAGCTCGCATTCTATTGGCTGTTCCGATCAGCCAATAGAATGCGAGCGCAATCTGATTGGCTGATCAGATCAGCCAATCGGATTGAGCTTGATTCTGATTGGCTGATTCCATCAGCCAATCAGAATTTTCCTACCTTAATTCCGATTGGCTGATAGAATCCTATCAGCCAATTGGAATTCGAGGGACGCCATCTTGGATGACGTCCCTTAAAGGGACCGTCATTCTTCAGTTGGACGCCGGAGGAAGAAGATTGGTCCGCGCTGGAGGTCTTCACGATGGAGCCGTTCCTCATCGGATGAAGATAGAAGATGCCGCTTGGATCAAGATGGTTGCCGGTATGGATCGCCTCTTCTTCCCGAATAGGATGAAGACTTTGGAGCCTCTTCTGGACCTCTTCAGCCGCAGGATTATGGATCGACAGCCCCCGCTTGGGTTGGATGAAGATTTTGGAGCCAGGACAGATCGGTGTGATACCCGGCGAGGTGAAGATAAGGTAGGAAGATCTTCAGGGGCTTAGTGTTAGGTTTATTTAAGGGGGGTTTGGGTTAGATTAGGGGTATGTGCGTGGTGGGTTGTAATGTTGGGGGGGGGTATTGTGTGTGTTTTTTTACAGGCAAAAGAGCTGAATTCTTTGGGGCATGCCCCGCAAAGGGCCCTGTTCAGGGCTGGTAAGGTAAAAGAGCTTTGAACGTTTGTAATTTAGAATAGGGTAGGGGATTTTTTTATTTTGGGGGGCTTTGTTATTTTATTAGGGGGCTTAGAGTAGGTGTAATTAGTTTAAAATTGTTGTAATATTTTTCTAATGTTTGTAAATATTTTTTTATTTTTTGTAACTTAGTTCTTTTTTATTTTTTGTACTTTAGTTAGTTTATTTAATTGTATTTATTTGTAGGTATTGTATTTAATTAATTTATTGATAGTGTAGTGTTAGGTTTAATTGTAGATAATTGTAGGTATTTTATTTAATTAATTTATTGATAGTGTAGTGTTAGGTTTAATTGTATCTTAGGTTAGGATTTATTTTACAGGTAATTTTGTAATTATTTTAACTATTTTAGCTATTAAATAGTTCTTAACTATTTAATAGCTATTGTACCTGGTTAAAATAAATACAAAGTTACCTGTAAAATAAATATAAATCCTAAAATAGCTATAATATAATTATAATTTATATTGTAGCTATATTAGGATTTATTTTACAGGTAAGTATTTAGCTTTAAATAGGAATAATTTATTTAATAAGAGTTAATTTATTTCGTTAGATTTAAATTATATTTAACTTAGGGGGGTGTTAGTGTTAGGGTTAGACTTAGCTTTAGGGGTTAATACATTTATTAGAATAGCGGTGAGCTCCAGTCGGCAGATTAGGGGTTAATGTTTGAAGTTAGGTGTCGGCGATGTTAGGGAGGGCAGATTAGGGGTTAATACTATTTATTATAGGGTTATTGAGGCGGGAGTGAGGCGGATTAGGCGTTAATAACTTTATTATAATAGCGGTGCGGTCCGCTCGGCAGATTAGGGGTTAATAAGTGTAGGCAGGTGGAGGCGACGTTGTGGGGGGCAGATTAGGGGTTAATAAATATAATATAGGGGTCGGCGGTGTTAGGGGCAGCAGATTAGGGGTACATAGGGATAATGTAAGTACCGGCGGTTTACGGAGCGGCAGATTAGGGGTTAAAAAAATATGCAGGTGTCAGCAATAGCGGGGGCGGCAGAATAGGGGTTAATAAGTGTAAGGTTAGGGGTGTTTAGACTCGGGGTACATGTTAGAGTGTTAGGTGCAGACGTAGAAAGTGTTTCCCCATAGCAAACAATGGGGCTGCGTTAGGAGCTGAACGCAGCTTTTTTGCAGGTGTTAGGTTTTTTTTCAGCTCAAACAGCCCCATTGTTTTCTATGGGGGAATCGTGCACGAGCACGTTTTTGAAGCTGGCCGCGTCCGTAAGCACCGCTGGTATCGAGAGTTGAAGTTGCGGTAAATATGCTCTACGCTCCTTTTTTGGAGCCTAACGCAGCCATTCTGTGAACTCTAAATACCAGCGGTATTTAAAAGGTGCGGCCAGAAAAAAGCACGCATAGCTAACACACCCCTTTGGCCACAAAACTCTAAATCTAGGCGTCCATGTCTTAGGAAACAAAATACAATTTATGCTCAAGTGATAAATGTCTTTCTTTCCGGACATGGAGAGTCCATGACTTCACCCTTAAGATTAGACAGTAATTTTTTTTTCTAAACCTTAGGCACCTCTACACCTTTGTGTTATCTTCTTTTTCCATTTCCCTTTGGCTGAATGACTGGGGGTTATGGGTAAGGGAAGTGACACTTAACAGCTTTGCTGTGGTGCTCTTTGCCTCCTCCTGCTGGTCAGGAGAGAATATCCACCTAGTAATTGGAATGACGCTGTGGACTCGCCATGTCCGGAAAAAAGGAAATTTATCAGGTTTATCATTTTATTTTTTTAGAAGCTTACCTATTTCCAATGAATAAATAATTTGTATATGAGTGTGCTCGTATACACTTTCATGCTAAAAAATTATTGTACTTATTTAGCCAGGGGTAATAGTAGCTTTAATTTGTCAAAAAATATACAAAGGTAATTTTTCGTAATAAAATCAGCAAGATTTTCTTACCTGTGTTTTTATGTACTATTAGAAAACTATCTGTTACTTTAATTAAATTGCATTAAATGCATAAAATTGACACACACAAAAAAATGTGTGTGATGCGTGACAACGGACCATAACAAGTAATGATATAATTTAATGCAAAATTGGTAAAAACATCAGATGTTTGTAATGAAAATAGTTGCCTCATTCCCCTTAAACAGAGCAGCCTGATTATTATAAGCATCTAGGTACTAATAAGAGAATGTGTATTATCAGCATATAAGTACTCATCCCCGTTACTCTACCCAGCATGCTTATCTGCAAATAGATACTCTATACTGCTATACAGTGCAACATGTTCAGGGTGTAGAAACTGATTACTATTATACAGTTTTCATTACATTTCTATTTTAAGTTTATGATTTACTATGTGTTTCACTCTTGAGTCCCTGTTGTTATAAATTTCAAATATTGGATTTCAATAGGGGCAGAATTGCTGTTCCCCAGGTCCTCTGGGTTGTACTTGCCCCCTGGGCCAAAAGATGCCAGCCCTCCGCTGATATCCACTGATAATTTGAAGACCTATTCTTGCCTATATACTTTAATACTAGTCAAATATTTATTTTGGGTTACACTATTGACATTTGATATATTTTAATGTATCCCATTATTTATTATTGTAATTTTGTTTTGTGATTTTTGTTGTGTTTATTATACAACACTATACATTAAGTCTGACATGCTGAGCTGTGCACCACGCACAGTGATTGATTACTATACAACACTATACAATAAGTCTGACATGCTGAGCTGTGCACATACACACAGTTATTGATTACTTTACAATGCTATACAATAAGTCTGATATGCTGATCTGTGCTTTTACACAGTGATTGATTACTATACAACACTATGCAATACATCTGACACACTGAGCTGTGCCCCACACACAGTGATTGTTTACTATACAACACTATACATTAAGACTGACATGCGGAGCTGTGCACCACACACAGTGATTGATTACTTTACAACACTATGCAATAAGTCTGACATGCTAAGCTGTGCACATACACACAGTGATTGATTATTATGCAACACTATACAATAGTGTTAGTTATGCATAGTAATTAGTAAAACAACTTTGCATTAAAGTTTCATAATTTATTTTGCCTCATTTACTTGGAATTTTGCTCTTAAAATTATGGCTTTTTTAATTCTCAGAATGGAAATTATCAATGCAAGCCTTGCTACATATCTGTCCCTGTTTTGCTGTAATAGATAAAAACTGTAAAACAATGCCCTTTATGCTAATATTATCATAGCTAACTTTGCCAACTGCAGACTGAAGCCCTGATTGGCTCCTTCAAATGAGGCAAGCTATGGATGTTGTTTGGCTCTTGAAAAACAATTGCAGCAAACACAATGTTAAATAGTTTACAAAACTTTATGTTATTTTATAGCAAGACAACAGAAATATCTTGTAAATACAATGTGTTGATTGTCGTTTTAGTTGGTGATATATGCTAGACATATAAAAAACTATAATGTTTATGCAATCCCATTGTATATAGGTATTTTACAGGTACGTTACCTATATGCTAAATTATTTGAAAGGGATGCAGCATTATTGTAAAGACACTGATAAGAAAATATTACATGAAAATGTTTACGTAATTAAAAGGAAAACATTTTACCTCAAAAAATATTTCAGCTCATAAGTACACCAGAGTAAGTGCTCTGTGATACAGAGCTGCACTTTTTACTGTAATCTGCATGGTGAGAAAAAAATCAGCCAATCAGTTTCATAAGTGCTAAGCTCACACTTTAGTTTACTGTTATCTCGTGGGATTTGTAAGTCCAAAGTAGGAACAGCACCACAACGACAGCAGTTCAAAGTTGCATTATTGGGACATCAACAGATACACAGCACGCCGGGGGTCGCGTAACTAGTTACGCGACCCCCGGCGTGCTGTGTATCTCTTGATGTCCCAATAAAGCAACTTTGAACTGCTGTCGTTGTGGTGCTGTTCCTACTTTGGACTTACACTTGATTTAAGGTTTGGGTAGAACCTGTGGATCGTGCACCTTTACCTGCAGAATCTATGCTGTGCCTACTATATTGTTATCTCGTGGGATTTCACAAAAACAAAAATCTTGCAAGATTTCATAATACCCTTCCTTAAACTAAGGAGAGAAATAAAGTGTCCCTTGCCGGTCCCGGGATCAAGCATCCCGATTGGATGCCTAAAAACCTTTCACAATTAGATGAGGCCACTGAGGAAATTTGGAGGTAAAATATCTTTCTTTTTGACAGAGATGTCCATGTGATATTTTCTACTCAGCTGCTTACAGATATACTGCATTACTTTCAAGTGATTAAACAAATGGGTATCATGCCCTTTAATTACTCATTAGTCAGTTCCACTTTAATAATACTGTATTAAACGCAAGGATTAAAATTATTGTTTAACAAATTCTGTTCTAAGATTAGCAGGCACTTATGACACGTAACGTACCAATTTCCTGGATTAATCTTTACTCACGGATACTGTGCGTGGATAATCAGTTTAGTAGGCGAATAAACAGTATTTTTAGATGAATGCTTAATTTTCTATCAGCTTTACCAAGCTGCATTTACAAAATGTGCACCACAAGGAAATGAATACACATTTTATTCTGAATGGCGCTTTTTGCATTATGTTCTAGTCATGGTTTAATAATGCTTGTAGGGATATTTATTGAAAATTTATAAGAAGAACAGGGCAGAATTATAATATATTTTGAAAAGTTCATGAAACTGAAAAAACAAGATGCATTGAAAACGTATGAATCATAGAAGCAGTAAAACTAAACTTTTCTGATTCAGACATACAGTTTGATCTACCTCTTCCTATTGGCCTCTTTTTTTAAACATACAAAAATGTGTGTGTCTTAAATGTTAGATGGCAGCAGTGTGTAACATTGTTTATAACAATACAAATATTGTGCTCCACTTGTAATCTGGCCCATAATGAGAACAAGGTAGATAAGATAATGCAAGTAAATTGGAATATTGCTTTTACAAATTTCGAACGCTCTGTTAAAGATTACATTTTAACTGGATGTAAACATTGGGGTTCTATGAAAGTTTAACCAAGGAATCCAGCAAAGTAGTATTTTTAAATCACCAGTCTGTTTTCTGTTATAAAAAATAAACATTCAAAGAAATTAAAGGACCAATGAATACAGTAGAATTGCATGGTTATCTGTATAATATTACATTATGTGTACTCATTTTTTAAATAAGACATGTATACGAGCAACATTTTTGGTTCAATCTAATTTTTTGCTAAAAATACTATCACCGAGTATACGAGTTTTGCGGTAACAGGGGTGCGTTGCTAACGAGCATTTTTTTTTAACGATCCCTTAAGACAACGCTGGTATTACAGATTTTTTTAAACCCGGCGTTAGCCGCAAAAAGGTGAGCATAGAGGAACATTTAGCTCATTATCTCACCTCAATAACAGCGGTTGCTTACGGTAGCGGTAAGCTGGCTAAATGTGCTCGTGCACGATTTTCATATAGGAAACAATGGGGCAGATTTAGCTGAAAAAAAACCTAACACCTGCAAAAAAGCAGCGTTCAGCTTCTAACGCAGCCCCATTGATTCCTATGGGGAAATAAAACTAATGTTTACACCTAACACCCTAACATGAACCTCAAGTCTAAACACCCCTAATCTTACACTTATTAACCTCTAATCTGCCGCCGCCACCTATATTATCCCTATGAACCCCTAATCTGCTGCCCCCAATGTCGCCGCAACCTACCTACATTTATTAACCCCTAATCTGCCGCCCCCATCGTCGCCGCTACCATATTAAATTTATTAACCCCTAAACCTAAGTCTAATCCTAAGTCTAACACCCCCCTAACTTAAATATAATTTAAATAAAATGAAATAAAATTACTATTATTAAATAAATTAATCCTATTTAAAACTAAATACTTACCTATAAAATAAACCCTAAGCTAGATACAATATAACTAATAGTTACATTTGTATCTATCTTAGGGTTTATTTTTATTTTACAGGCAACTTTGTATTTATTTTAACTAGGTACAATAGTTATTAATTAGTTATTAACTATTTAATAGCTACCTAGTTAAAATAAGTACAAATTTACCTGTAAAATAAATCCTAACCTAAATTACAATTACACCTAACACATTAATTACATAAACTAACTACAATTAACTACAATTAAATTAATTAAACTAAAGTACAAAAAAAAAACACTAAATTACAGAAAATAAAAAAATAATTACAAGAATTTTAAACTAATCACACCTAATCTAATCCCCCTAATAAAATAAAAAGCCCCCCAAAATAATAAAATTCCCTACCCTATACTAAATTACAAATAGTCCTTAAAAGGGCTTTTTGCGGGGCATTGCCCCAAAGTAATCAGTTCTTTTACCTGTAAAATAAAAATACAATACCCCCCAACATTAAAACCCACCACCCACACTCCCAATCCTACTCTAAAACCCACCCAATCCCCCCTTAATAAAACCTAACATTACCCCCTTGAAGATCACCCTACCTTGAGCCGTCTTCACCCAGCCGGGCACAAGTGGTCCTCCAGAGGGGCAGAAGTCTTCATCCGATCCAGGCAGAAGAGGACCTCCAGACGGGCAGAAGGCTTCATCCAGGCGGCATCTTCATCCATCCGGAGTGGAGCGGGTCCATCTTAAAGCCATCTGACGTGGAGCATCCTCTTCTTCCGATGGCTAAGACTGAATGAAGGTTCCTTTAAATGACATCATCCAAGATGGCATCCCTTGACTTCCGATTGGCTTATAGGATTCTATCAGCCAATCGGAATTAAGGTAGGAAAAATCCTATTGGCTTATTTAATTTAATTGTAGTTAATTGAGTTAGTTTATGTAATTAACTTAATGATAGTGTAGTATTAGGTGTAATTGTAATTTAGGTTAGGATTTATTTTACAGGTAAATGTGTACTTATTTTAACTAGGTAGCTATTAAATAGTTAATAACTATTTAATAACTATTCTACCTAGTTAAAATAAATACAAAGTTGCCTGTAAAATAAATATAAACCCTAAGCTAGCTACAATGTAACTATTAGTTACATTGTAGCTAGTTTAGGGTTTATTTTATAGGTAAGTATTTAGTTTTAAATAGGATTAATTTATTTAATTGTAGTAATTTTATTTCATTTTATTTAAATTATATTTAAGTTAGGGGGGTGTAAGACTTAGGGTTAGACTTAGGTTTAGGGGTTAATAAATTTAATATAGTAGCGGCGACGTTGTGGGCAGCAGATTAGGGGTTAATAAATATAGGTAGGTGTCGGCGATGTTAGGGACGGCAAATTAGGGGTTAATAAAATTTAACTAATGTTTGTGAGGGGGAGTGCAGCGGTTTAGGGGTTAATATATTTATTAAAGTGGCGGCGATGTCCGGTCAGCAGATTAGGGGTTAAAAAATGTATTTAAGTGTTTGCGATGTGGGGGGGCCCTCGGTTTAGGGGTTAATAGGTAGTTTATTGGTGTTAGTGTACTTTTTAGCACTTTAGTTAAGAGTTTTATGTTACGGCGTTAGCCCATAAAACTCTTAACTACTGACTTTTAAATGCAGTAGGAGTCTTGACAGGAGAGGCTGTACCGCTCACTTCTTCCAAGACTCGTAATACCGGCGTTAGGCAAATCCCATTAAAAAGATAAGATACGCAATTTACGTAAGGGGATTTGCAGTAAGCTCGAGTCGCGGAAGAAAAGTGAGCAATACACCTGTACCTGCCAGACTCATAATACCAGTGGGCATTAAAAAGCAGCGTTGGGACCTCTCAACGCTGCTTTTTAAGGCTAACGCAAGTCTCGTAATCTAGCCGTTTGTGTTTAGAATATTTGGTGCCCGTGCTGTTTGGTATTCATCTAGACTAAACGAATTCCAGTTATTCTGGGAACATTTACATTCGTTATTGTTAAACAGATGTACATGGCCAACTGCTACACCTGTAGCAACTAAAATACTTACCTAAGCGCACTGGAGAGCCGCGCTAACCCACTTCTCTTCTCCACAGAGCCCTGGTATACATTAATAGTAGGCTTAGCGTGGCAGCTTCCAGGGCCTGCACTAAAGTAGTGTGTTAGCGTGGCTATCCAGCATGCTTAGGTAAGTATTTTTAACTATTTAAAGGAAATAAATGAATAATGCCAAATTATTATTTTGTTTTCTTTAACTTTCATGCTGCATTAGTTCAGAACAAATGCACATGTCTAGTTGAAATAAATATATATTGCCTAGTTATATATGTCCTCAAATGTTTATCTTTTAGTAAACATCTGGCTCAGTAGGTATTTATTTTAAACTCTTGTCTGGAATCACCTGCTGCTGGTGGAGGCACTGCAGCCTATAAGATTCCTCTTTCTACAACAGAGATTATGACTGTCGATCTCTTCACTTATATAGCATCCGTTAATTTCCGTTTGGTGTCTCCTACTCATGTATCCTGTTATTAAACTAATGACATCATTTCTTCAGGTTTAACCTATTCCCAATCCCTGACCAGCTCCTTGTGGCTAGTATTTTTTTTGTTACCCAGCGGATCTAGCCAAGCTCATAGCTGTCATCATCTACAGTATGTTAATGATCCCATCCTGGCTTTCGTTTGATGTCTGTCCTTTTACTGATCCCAGCCCTGTACCTTTTATCCACCACTCGTGTTTTTAGTTCTAGGCTTCCTCCCTGTATCTACCAGTGGTTTTTGTCAGTTCTATTATTACTTTGCCTTTAAGAATTCTAATATCCATACCTCAACAGATTTTTGTGTGGCTGGCATTTCTTTGTTATACCATTTGGGACCATGCTTTTGAGTCCTTTATCATACATCATACTGACTGTTATGGATCAGTACCTTACCTATACACAGAGTTAAGCCAGTCTGGTGCACACAACCTGACAATGGGAGAAGAACAAGCCTGGTGAACTTAAATATTACCTCCTACCAAGAGTCCCCATTACTGATTCCTTCTAGTGAATAGTATTATCTATATTTTTATATTTATCTAACTTAATATCACATTGGTTTAGACAACAATATTTCCATTATTCTTAGCTCAAATGCATTTATCAGGCTAAGGAAAAATCACCAAACATTTTGAACATTCCAATGTGATTGTTGCACTATTAAAGTCCCTACAAAATCCCTACAACATAGAAGCCATCGAGTATATACCCCTAAGCTGATACGGCTAAGCTTTGCAGACTATTATAGATCTATTCATAACAATAGAAAGGGAGAGGGCATTGAACTGTCCCCAGTAGTAGCTATTCAGAAGTTTTTATGAGCCCTACATCTTTCTAGGCTACCACCTTCTTTCACTACTAACAAGTCAGGAACTTGAGAAATCTAAAACTGAATAAAGCACCAGGCCTGGAGGGCTATTCTGCTCTTTTCTTCAAACTTTTTAGAAGTGAGATTCAACCATTATGCCTATTGATTTATAATGTAGCCTTTGATCATGGGTCCTTTCCTGATGATTTATTTAGACTCATCTATAGTAAAATGCCTAAACCAGGAAAGGACCCATCACTTTGCAGAAACTACAAACCAATTTCACTAATCAGGGGGCTGTTAAAGAGTATGCTTAACTGTAGGCCCATAGATTAGCACCCCTACTTCCTTCAATCTTGCATCCTGATCAGGTTTGGTTTACACTGGATAGAGAGGACCCAGATAATACCAGGATACTTTTAAATATCCTTTATTTATCTTTCCCATGATAATACCAAAGTTACCTTTTCCATTTTATACTGCTAAAGCTTCCAAAGCAGCTGTTACTACAATGTCTATTCTCTGGGTATATTTGGAGAGGTAGATGCCCAAAAGTAACTTATAAAACTTTACAATTTGCATATAGGCTAGGGGGGTGTTGCCTCTCCCAGTGTGGCCAAATACTGGGCCAGAGTAAAAGTGGCACTATTTAGCACGTTTGCTCATGTGCAAACACTAGCAGAAGTAAACTTTTAATGCGCACGGATTATCGTGAGTATTACAAGTTGAAAATAAAAATTTTGGTGCGAGCATGCAAATAAAAAACTAACACTTATCAATTGTGCGGTAACCTGACAGGAGTTAAACCCACAGCGCTAACCTGAATGTAGTTATGAATATGTTACAATATAATGTTGTTCACATAGAAGAAAATGTTCTATTTATTTTTAAATACATATTAATAATGTTATATTTGTAAATATATATATATATATATATATATATATATATATATATATACTATTTCTCTTCTGGGAGCACGTCTGAATAGCTGATTTAAGATAAACCTTGTCTTCAAGAAAGCTCAATCGTTGACTATGATCATTTATGTGTAAATTCTAATGTATTCAGAATAAAAACTATCAATTGTTGAATCTAAAAATCCTGTGAGTGCCCTCCTTTACAACAAATATCAATACCTGGCTTTTGAGGATTGCACCCAGGTCAGAGTTACACCACAGAGGTTGGAGTGCTGGGCTACCGGCTAATTGACATTTTCAGGTGTTTTAGTGGAAAGGGCTCCAAAGTATATATACATATGCATATATGTGAATGCATGTGTATATATATATATATATATATATATATATAAATTGTAGTAGAAAGTGCACTCTCGCCTCCTTCAGCATGGACCAGGGTGCGGGCAAAGTAGTATTAAAGGGACAGTAAACCTTAAAAATAATGTTATATAATTCTGCACATAGTGCAGAATTATATAACATTATATTAGCCAAACATTTATAAAACATAATATACCCTATTAAGGCCTCGCTTCCATTGAGTCGTTAAAAATGGAGCCGTAAGCTACCGAAGCGGCCGACAGCTAAAAGTAATTTACGGCTGCATTTTAGTACCAGGTTTCCATTGAAAAGATTAGCGTGTTGCGCGCAGTCGCTCTTTTCGTGTAGCTGTAAGTTAACGTTGTGTTAACGCTTCCATCTGACGTCGGATTTCTTGAAAATCAATTAGTTGCTAAGGTAACCCGACCTTACGCTATAGAATTTACGTTTAACGTCCGTGCTTCTTACCTGTGATCGCCTCTCAAGAAAAATAAAAAAACACTTATCCATATTTTTAATAATCAAATACTATTTTCTAATATAATTATATTTAACACTTCATAAATATAAGTAATATTTCTTGCTGCCCTAGGCATAGGTCTAGTTTGCATTCTGTAGATATGTTCTTGCATATATTATTATATTTAAATATATACTGATATTTCTATTAGAATATAAGTTCAACTATTTCTATACATGAGACAACAATAAATATTACTTATAACAATTTATTTCTACATTAAAACACTTGCATTATTTGCAAGTTTTATAATTTCAATAGAAAATAGGTCTCAAAAAGCACAATTTTCCTCTTTTACACCTAGTTGAGCTGGGGGTAATATATCTCAATGTATCGACAGCCTCCGACAATGTATTAACGGTTAGCGCTTTCATTGGAAACCTGGTATAATTTATCGATTAACGGCTTCTATTACTTTCTATGGGACGCGAAGATCTTTTCGGCAGCCGAAGTCCGGCTGCCGATATCGAGGTATAACGCGCCATTGGAAACAGTCGATAAACGATATTGCTTCCGACAGCATATTTATCGGTTTGCGAGTGCACGCAAACTGAATTACGACTCAATGGAAGCGAGGCCTAATTTTTTTAAAAAACGCTGTTTTACAGACCCGCTCTCTGTACTCTGCTGATCGGGTCTGTTATATTTACTCGGCGCATCGGGCCAGCTGTATAGTCACAGCCCGGCCCGACCGCGCCATAAGACTAAGTGCAGCTCGCTCCTGCTGTCAGACAGCAAGAGCGAGCTGCACTTAGTGCTATGGCGCGGTCGGGCCGGGCTGTGACTATACAGCTGGCCCGATGCGCTGAGTAAATATAACAGACCCGCTCAGCAGAGTACAGAGAGCGGGTCTGTAAAACAGCGTTTTTTTTAAAAATTAATAGGGTATATTATGTTTTATAAATGTTTGGCTAATATAATGTTATATAATTCTGCACTATGTGCAGAATTATATAACATTATTTTTAAAGTTTACTGACACTTTAATATCCGAACAGGCATGCACTCTCTGGATTTTTAAAGTTTTTTTCTTATGAAGGGGGGAGATTCCCAAAACATCACGTCTCCTTGAATATTAAAAATCCAAAGTGTGCCTGTTTGGATATATACTGTGTGTATTTATATATATATTTTTATATTCATTAACCTCAGTTAAAATGTCTGTTTTTGGTTAATTCTTCTCTTTGTTGGAGAGGTAGTTCTAGGGGAGGTGACTTTCTACATACTCAACATGCCCTTTTTAACCCAGTTTTGGCAATCTGGCTTCTGGTTACTAAAGAGATCTCCATCAAACCCTAGAGGTCACTCTCGTACACAGTAGACTTTTTGGTATGCATAATCCTTTGCAATATTTTTGTGTTAATCATCTACCAATTACCTGATGTTGGCAAAGTAGCCTTCCCCCTAGGTGGTATCAAGTTAGAGAGATTTTAAACTATATCCACTCTATGGGGAATCAATCCTTTCACTTGTTAAATGCTGTTGACATCTTTGCACTAATATAGGGTAGTGGGAGAAGGTGATGGCTCTCTTTAAGTGGTATAGTCGATGGTGCCTTTCATATGAGAAGAGGTTTTTATTGTGTGTGTGACCCCACACACCCAGTATTTTTCTCATTATGGTTCATATACTTGACTGTGTTATAAGTATATTACTGTTATTTTGCTTATGTATAGATACAGTTGTATGCTTCATTATCCAGAATGTGATGATTATCGTCTATTTTCTATTCTGTTAATCTTTAGCATCAGTATGAACATTTATAATCAAATCCAATGAGAACTTAGACTGCTAATGAGATTCGACTGCTCGGATGGAGCAATCTTTAGTAGAAAAATGATAAAATACTTGAATAGAATAGATTTTCCTTCTTGTATATAAAATTTTAGTTTTATTGGTATGTGGATTTGCAGTGATTTCTGATGAAAGGATGATCTGATATTGTATATTCTAATAATCCAATTATATTTTTGTTATAATCCTTAATATAGAATATCTTTTTTGTGTTTCTTTTTTTTTTTTATAAATCCCATTAAAGACTATGCTAAATGTCAATGATCTTTATCTGAATCCTGGATTTCCTTGTTCAGATGATGAAAAAGGGATGTAATGGATCAGGAAAAAAAACATTTGTTTGATTATCATGGTACAGGGGATTTGTCAAAGAGAGAAAAAAACAGGAAGAGACAGCTGATATCAGGAGGAAGAATTTAAGTATCTGAATTTAAAGTAGAGTCAGGAGCATGCTAACCTCTAAGCACCTAAATACTAAGTGTTCCCTTTTTACACAGGATCAGAATGTTTTCCTTAAACAATAAATGTTAAAGATGTTAAAGTTTCCACAAAAAAAAACCACCTAAAGAGACACAATCCTGCAATGGGGTTAAACACATTGACAACCATAGAGAACTGCAGGTCCGGAGCAGGAAACAGACAGTGAGCCAATTGGAAAAGCAGTAGGGTAGAGGTTAGGTTAAACATAGTATAGAGTTGGAGCCTTAGTAGAGCAAAATTATATTTTCTAAAAAAGAAAATGACAGCATGCATGTACTTTTTGCATTAGAATGTCCCTTTAAGCAGATCATTGAAGAAGTATCATTTTATCAACAATGTTGTCATATTTCTAATCCAAACACCACTTTTTGATTGATATGAAAAAAGCAAGCTGTGAAATCAAAGCATAAAAGAGAAGATGACTGGAACTAATGATCTTTTTTAATTAATAGGTGGAAGTCCGACCTCAGGCCATCACTTTAAAACGTTGCATTGATTAACCTACTAGACTAAATTACACTAAGTACAAACAAACATATTTCTCACCACTCATTTCTAGGTTACTTTAATTTTGTAATTTGTAGTTAAAACATTTTTTGACTTTGCTCAAGAGCCATTTCTCTTTCATTGTAAGCTGCAATATATTGGCAGTCTGTGCATTTTAAACTTCATTATCTTATTGGTATATTGGTAAATGTAATTGTATTAAGGGACAAAACATTGAGCATGTTATGGCTATATCATGTATATAGTAAGGTCCCACTGTAATGATACATACACAAGCGATAAGTTTTACGTACTACATCCTATACATCCCTCATATGTGTAGTTGGCTTATGCTACATCATTGATGATGGAAGCAAGCAGGAAAGTCACAAACCCATAGCCAGAACCCTTATTATAAAGATAAACATTTGGGAATTAATTAAAAGCGTAAACAAAACCAAAAAGCAATTTGCCAGATTACGAGTTTTGCGTTATGAGGAGTGAGGTATTAACTTGCACGTTATTGTCACCGCTCACTTAGCTACAGCGCTGGTATTACAGGTTTTTACAAACCCGGCGTTAAAAGGCAAGAAGTGAGTATAGAGCAAAATTGTGCTCCATACCGCACTCCAATACCAGGGCTGCTTAAGTCAGCGGTGAGCTGGTTGTACATGCTCGTGCACAATTTCCCCATAGACATCAATGGGGAGAGATGGCTGAAAAAAAGCCTAACACCTGCAAAAAAACAGCGTAAAGCTCAGTAACGCAGCCCCATTGATTCCTATGGGGAAAACATCTGTTTGATTATCATTCTTGGTCATCATAACAAGAAGGATGGAGGTATAAATGGTACAGGGGATTTGTCAAAGAGAGAGAAAAACATGAAGAGACAGCTGATATCAGGAGGAAGAATTTAAGAATCTGAATTTAAAGTAGAGTCAGGAGCATGCTAACCTCTAAGCACCCAAATACTAAGTGTTCCCTTTTTACACAGGATCAGAATGTTTTCCTTAAACAATAAATGTTAAAGATTTTAAAGTTTCCAAAAAAAACCACCTAAAGAGACACAATCCTGCAATGGGGTTAAACACATTGACAGCCATAGAGAACTGCAGGTCTGGAGCAGGGGGGTAGAGGTTAGGTTAAACATAGTATAGAGTTGGAGCCTTAGTAGAGCAAAATTACATTTTCTAAAAAAAAAATGACAGCATGCATGTACTTTTTGCATTTGAATGACCCTTTAAGCAGATCATTGAAGAAGTATCATTTTATCAACAATGTTGTCATACTTCTAATCCAAACACCACTTTTTGATTGATATTAAAAAAGTAAGCTGTGGGGGCGGACGCATATCAGGGAAGCTCTCTGAATCTGAAGCTATTTTTTACAAGTTTAATATAGCTAACCTTCACATTTATTACTTTGAAACAGATATTTACCGGCTATTAATCAAGGTGAATAGAGATATTCTTGGTATTGATACTTAGCTGGAGCTCCTGCCTATGTTCTCTGAGGCAGCTACGGGTCGGGCCTATTACCAGAACTGAAGCCATTCTTGCTACTACGCAGCAACAAAAGGATCTTGTCTGGGCTTTGAAACGTAGGACTGGGGCTGCCGTGTTATTACACCCCCCCCCCCCCCCGAACTCCGGGGTTACGATATCCTTTATTATAGGATAACAACTAAGGGAAGTCTCCAATCAAGCTACTGAGACAGGTACAACCTGTAATTTACAAACTGGACGCTTACTCTAAATAGTCTTGACAGTAATAGATATTTCCCTGACACTGTTGCATCATGGAATTAGCCGTGGCTGCTGTTGATCGGTGGGAATGGGAGATAAAGTCTCTCCTCAAGACGCACTTTGACACGCTGGCACAGGAACTGAGCAAGGTTCTGAGACCTTGGAGCTCTCCACGGGCCCTGCAGAAAACAGACACGTCAAGCGCAACTGACTCCGGAGGAGGGTTGGTGTCGGAGGCAGTTCTAGGTGCTTTTGTACAACCGATGCCCGATACGACCCCCATACAAATGGTTCGTGCCTCCGCTTGCCAACACGCTCCTCTGAAAGTAACTCTACTCCCAAAGGCATCCTGCACCCCAGATGGGAAGATCAGCCTACGGACGGACCAGCGAGAGTTGGCTGCTGTGAGCTGTGAACGGAAGGCACTCTCATCCCCTTGGGACTTAGATCTACTGAGAACCTTATACGGCAAGAGATTTCTACTCCATATTACCGAGGTAGGGATACAAACCCTAAGTATTGTTCAGACACCAAACACTCCGTGCATGGCACCTGAGATGAAAGAGCCCCGGGCTTTGTGGATCCCCTGCCTCAGGAGGTTTGTTAGTGCTGCCTGGTCTTTCCAGAGGAGGGGAGTAGGTTAAAGCAATGTTAACATTATTGTTTCTATCTTAAAGAAAATCATGGGACTCTGTGGAGATTTCTCAATGACACTGATGTTACTACTAATTTCAGAAGTCTGACAGAAGTTGCTGTTATGACTACATCGTTATAACCCTTTACTGTGCATAGTTCTTACAGTTAGTTGTTATGACAATCAATTTCTAACGTTGCAATCAGCAGTAGTAATAACTGTTTTTCACATAACATTTTAATGTTGTACACTAAGTTTTATTTTTTTCCCTGTTTATTCCTAGTTTGAGATGTCCCTAAAGGTTCCCGTTAATTCCTATGTTTCCTAGGTGGCCCAAGAGAGACCACAATTCATCACTTAGGGAAATTGCTTGATTATTATTTAGTTGTGCTTCTATGGGACTCTAACTATATAGTATATAGAAAAAGTGAGGTTCTGGAAATATTATCTGTGATTATTGTACATTATGATGCATTTGTATAACTTCTTCAATGTCACTGTTTTCATATTATGATTGTATGCTTTCAACCTCAATAAAAATTAATAAATAAAAAAAAAAAAAAAGCAAGCTGTGAAATCAAAGTATAAAAGAGAAGATGACTGGAACTAATGATCTTTTTTAATTAATAGGTGGAAGTCCGACCTCAGGCCATCACTTTAAAACGTTGCATTGATTAACCTACTAGACTAAATTACACTAAGTACAAACAAACATATTTCTCACCACTCATTTCTAGGTTACTTTAATTTTGTAATTTGTAGTTAAAACATTTTTTGACTTTGCTCAAGAGCCATTTCTCTTTCATTGTAAGCTGCAATATATTGGCAGTCTGTGCATTTTAAACTTCATTATCTTATTGGTATATTGGTAAATGTAATTGTATTAAGGGACAAAACATTGAACATGTTATGGCTATATCATGTATATAGTAAGGTCCCACTGTAATGATACATACACAAGCGATAAGTTTTACGTACTACATCCTATACATCCCTCATATGTGTAGTTGGCTGATGCTACATCATCTATGATGGAAGCAAGCAGGAAAGGCACAAACCCGTAGCCAGAGCCCCTATTATAACGATAAACATGTGGGAATTAATTAAAAGCGTAAACAAAACCAGAAAGAAATGAAAGTAATCTTCTATACACATATTATATGTAAAATTAAATAATGCGTATAAACTTAGCATTCCTTTTCATTCTCAGTCATATCTTTTAGCTCATCTATCAAATTCTCATTCCCTCCTCTTCACCGTCTTTTCCTCTAATCCACTCTCTTTGTATTGTACTTTCCCTCACTTTTTAATCTTCTTTTGTTGTCAACCCTTTCAACAGCCATATTTGAATTACTTACATATGATGCATGTGACTAAAATATGTGAGGGGGTTTCTCCTTCACTTTTTTCAATAAAATCATTGAGCTTTCACACCTTTTATGACAAACAGATTGAAAACATGATAATGGAAATATCAATAATATATTGAAGGGATGGCTTAAGAAATGTAACACTAGAAAGTATGGAGAAAAAAAAAAGAAAGTATGAAGGAAAGCGCACCAAGTATCAGCAGGAAGCACATGAAAATTAAATGTATGACAACAAATGCAAGAAGCATGATGAGCAAAATGGGGGAGCTGGAGCTCTTAGTTGCAGAAGAGGACTATGATATTATCATTATAACTGAAACTCGGTGGGATGATTTACATGACTGGGTAGTTAACTTAGAGGGTTAGAAGATATTTATGATGATAAAGGTGACAATATAGAGACCCTGTGGGTTTGAAATAAAGAGTGGAGGAAAAAATCCTAAAAAACTATTTCTTGGAACATGCTACAAGCCCCCCAACATTTATGGAGTAAACTCAACTACGAATGCAAATAGGTAAGGCTGCTAATAACAGTGCTGTAATTATGGGAGATTTTAACTACCCTGATATAAACTGGGCCAATGAAACTAGTAATTCAGCTAAGGGGGATAGATGTTTAAATGTTCTCAGGGATAACTTCTTGTCACGATTAATAGAGGAGCCAACTAGAAATAAAGCTATATTGGATTTAGTGCTATCAAACAATACATATATAATATCAAACATAGAAGTCAAAGAACATTTGGGTAACAGTGATCATAACATGGTCACATTTGAAATCTCTTTTCATAAGCAGTGTCTTAAAGGTTTAACTAAGACTTTTAATTTTAAGAAAGCAAAATTCAATGATTTAAGGAAATCACTAAATAACATAAACTGGGACAAAGTATTATCTAATAAAAATACAGAGGATAAATGGATAACATTTACAACTTTATTAAATAAATATACATATAAACAAATACCATATGGTGATAAACATAAATATAAAAAATCCAAGCCAATATGGCTAAATAAAAATGTGTTAAGAGAAATTAGGAAAAAACGTAGGGCATTTAAGCTATTCAAAGAAAATAGTACAGACTCAACATTCCAAATATATAAGGAATAAAAGGTTCTTTAAGTACATAAATAGCAAAAAATCTAAGAAGGACAATATAGGTACATTACAATGCGTGGAGGGTAGCATGATTAACAGTGACAAGGAGAAGGCTGAGGTGCTAAACCAGTTCTTTTCTTCAGTAGAGGAACCAATGGAGGATACTTTGGAACAAACTAGAACATGCCAGCCCATACAATTAACTGGGTTATGTCTAGAGGATATCAGGCAAAAAACTTGATAACATTAAGGTAAATAAAACTCCAGGCCCAGATGGAATACACCCAAGGGTGTTAAGGGAACTTACCACTGTTATAGACAAACTTCTACTCCTAATTTTTCAAGATTCATTATCCTCAGGCATAGTACCCCAGGATTGGCGTAAAGCTGGTTTGGTGCTTCTCTTCAAAAAGGGAAGAAGGGATGATCCAGGAAGCTATAGACCAGTTAGTCTGACATCAATAGTGGGGAAGATATTTGAAGGGATTATATTGATGAGCATATTCGTGTAAACAAGATTATGAGTTTAAATCAGCATGGTTTTATGAGAAATAGATCGTGTCAAACTAATCTAATTAGATTCTATGAGAAAGTAAGTGAAAATATAGATAAAGAGGGATCAGTTTATGTGATATACTTACATTTTGCAAAGGCATTTGATACAGTGCCACATGAGAAATTAATGCATAAAATTAAGGGACTGGGAATAGCTGAAAATGTTAGCTCATGGATAAATAACTAGATAAAAGATAGAGAGCAATGAGTAGTAGTGAATGGATCATACTCAGATTGGACAAAGGTAATCAGTGGAGTCCCCAAGCATCAGTACTGGGCCCTGTTCTTTTTAATATTTTTATTAATGACTTGGAGCAAGGATTAAATAGTGACATATCTATTTTTACAGATGATACTAACGGCTAGATTACAGGTTTTGCGGTATGAGGGAAAAAGCAGTGTTAAGGCTCTTTTTCACTACCGCTGGTATTACGAGTCTTGCAGGTTTAGGTGTACCGCACACTTTTTTGGCCGTAAAGCAACGTAACTACTGCAGCTTTCCAAAAGTCCTTTTTCAATGGGACTTTCTTTGTGCCGGTATTACGAGTCTGCCTGGAAGGCCAAAAAAGTGAGCAGAACACCCTATACCGTCAAGATCCATACCGTAAACTGAAAGTCAGTAGTTATGAGTTTTATGTTACAACGCCGTAACATGAAAGTAATAACTAAAGTGCTAAAAAGTCACTATAATAAACATATTAACCCCTAAACCGCCGCACTCCAGCATCGCAAACACTATTTAAATATTATTAACACCTAATCTGCTGCCCCCAAAATTGCCGCCACTATACTAAAGTTATTAACCCCTAAACCTAACCCTAAGTCTAACCCTAACACCCCCTAACTTTAATGTAATTAAAATAAATCTAAATAAAACCTACTATTAATAACTAAATAATTCCTATTTAAAACTAAATACCTGTGAAATAAAAACATAAGCAAGCTACAATATAACTAATAGTTATATTGTATCTAGCTTAGGTTTTATTTTTATTCCACAGGCAAGTTTGTATTTATTTTAACTAGGTAGACTAGGTAGTAACTATCTACTAGCTACCTAGCTAAAATAAATACAAATTTACCTGTAAAATAAAACCTAACCTGAGTTACACTAACACCTAACCTTACACTGCAATTAAATAAATTACATTAATTAAATACAATTAACTAAATTACCAAAAAAACAAACACTAAATTTCACAAAATAAAAAATAAATTATCAAATATTTAAACTAATTACACCTAATCTAATAGCCCTATCAAAATAAAAAAGCCCCCCAAAATAAAAAAAAACCCTAGCCTAAACTAAATTGCCAATAGCCCTTAAAAGGGCCTTTTGCGGGGCATTGCCCCAAAGAAATCAGCTCTTTTACCTGTAAAAAAAAAATACAAACAATCCTCCAACAGTAAAACCCACCACCCACTCAACCAAATCCCCCAAATAAAAACCTATCTAAAAAACCTAAGCTCCCCATTGCCCTGAAAAATGCAAAAAGCCAGGAGAAGTCTTCATCCAAGTGGGCTGAAGTCTTCATCCAAGCCGGCAGAAGTCTTCATCCAGACGGCATCTTCTATCTTCATCAATCTGGAGTGGAGCGGCTCCATCTTCAAAACATCCGGCGCGGAGCAAACTCTTCTTTTCCACGGCAACTGAAGAATGAAAGTTCCTTTAAGGGACGTCATCCAAGATGGCGTCCCTTGAATTCCGATTGGCTGATAGAATTGATAAAATCAGGCAATCGGAATTAAAGGGTAAAAAATCCTATTGGCTGATGCTCCAATGTTCCAATCAGCCAATAGAATGCAAGCTCAATCCTATTGGCTGATTGCATCAGCCAATAGGATTTTTTCACCTTTAATTCCGATTGGCTGATAGAATTCTATCAGCCAATCGGAATTCAAGGGACGCCATCTTGGATGACGTCCCTTAAAGGAAACTTCATTCTTCAGTCGCCGTGGAAAAGAAGAGTTTGCTCCGCGCCAGATGTTTTGAAGATGGAGCCGCTCCGCTCCAGATTGATGAAGATAGAAGATGCCGTCTGGATGAAAACTTCTGTCGGCTTTTTGCATTTTTCCCTTAAAGGAACCTTCATTCTTCAGTCGCTGTGGAAAGAAGAGGATGCTCCACGTATTGAAGATAGAAGATGCCGCTTGGATGAAGACTTCTGCCGCTTCGTTGAGGATGGATGTCCGGTCTTCAAAAACTGTAAGCGGATCTTCGGGGGTTAGTGTTAGGTTTTTTTAAGGGTTTATTGGGTGGGTTTTATTTGTAGATTAAGGTTTGAGCTGAAAAAGAGCTAAATGCCCTTTTAAGGGCAATGCCCATCCAATTGTCCTTTTCAGGGTAATGGGGAGCTTAGGTTTTTTTAGATATGTTTTTATTTGGGGGGTCTGGTTGTGTGGGTGGTGGGTTTTACTGTATTTTGGGGGGGCTTTTTTATTTTGGTAGGGCTATTAGATTAGGTGTAATTAGTTTAAATATTTGATAATTTCTTTTTTATTTTGTGTAATTTAGTGTTTGTTTTTTTGTAATTTAGTTAATTGTAATGTAAGGTTAGGTGTTAGTGTGACTCAGGTTAGGTTTTATTTTACAGGTAAATTTGTATTTATTTTAACTAGGTAGCTAGTAAATAGTTAATAACTATTTACTAACTATTCTACCTAGTTAAAATAAATACAAACTTGCCTGTGAAATAAAAATAAAACTAAGATAGCTACAATGTAACTATTATTTATATTGTAGCTAGCTTAGGGTTTATTTTATAGGTAAGTATTTAGTTTTAAATAGGAATAATTTAGTTAATAATAGTAATTTTTATTTAAATTTATTTTCATTATATTAAAGTTAGTGGTGTTAAGGTTAGGTTTAGACTTAGGGTTAGGGGTTGATAACTTTAGTATAGTAGTGGCGACGATGGGGGCCGAAGATTAGGGGTTAATAACTAATGTAGGTGGCGGCGACATTGGGGGCGGCAGATTAGGGGTTAATAAATATAATGTAGGTGTCGGCGACATTGGGGCAGAAGATTAGGGGTAATAACTGTAATGTAGGTGGCGGTGCCATTGGGGGTGGCAGATTAGGGGTAAATAATTGTAATGTAGGTGGCGGCGATGTTGGGAGCGGCCGATTAGGGGTTAATAACTGTAATGTAGGTGTCGGTGATGTGGGGGGGCAGATTAGGGGTATTTAGACTTGGGGTTTATGTTAGGGTGTTAGGTGTAAACATAACTTTTGTTTCCCCATAGGAATCAATGGGGCACCGTTACAGAGCTTTTTACGCTCCTTTATTGCAGGTGTTAGGCTTTTTTTTCAGCCGGCTCTCCCCATTGATGTCTATGGGGAAATTGTACACAAGCACGTAAAACCAGCTCAAAGCAGCGCTGGTATTGGAGTGCGGCATGGAGCTCACTTTGCTCAACATTACAATATTGCCTGCTAACGCCGGGTTTATGATAACCTGTAATAGCAGCGCTATAGGGAGGTGAGTGGTGGCAATAACTTGCAAGTTAGCACCGAGCAGCTCTTACCGCAAAACTCGTAATATAGCCGTAAATTAAGTAAGGTCATTAGGTCAGAGCAGGATGAACTTTCATTACAAAGGGATCTGCAAAAATTAGAAGTATGGGCAGGTAAATGGAAAATGAGATTTAATACAGGAAAATGCAAGGTTCTACATTTTGAAAGTAAAAATAAGCAGGCAATGTATTATTTAAATGGGACAAGACTTAGCCAAACAGAGGAGGAAATGGATTTGGGATTAGTAATAGATAGCAAGTTAAAGATGGGTGCACAATGCAGGGCAGCGGCTTCTAAGGCTAATAAGATACTAGCATGTATCAAAAGAGGCTTTGATTCAAGGGAGAAAAGCATAATTCTGTCACTATATAAATCCCTGGTAAGACTTCACCTTGAGTATGGAGTGCAATTCTGGGGACCTATCGCAAAAAAGATATTGCAGAACTAGAAAAGGTTCAAAGAAGGGCCACAAAGCTTATAAGGGAAATGGAGAATTTAAGCTATGAGGAGAGTCTAGCTAGGAAAAAGGAGCTTTAGAGGTGACATGATAATTTATATAAATATATTCAAGGCCCATATACAGAGATAGCAGAAGCTCTGTTTATTCCAAGAAAATTGTTTGTGACAAGAGGTCACAATTTAAGGTTGGAGGAAAGAAGATTTAATCTCCTGCAACGGAAAGTTTTTTACTGTAAGAGCAATAAAATTGTGGAACTCATTACCAAAGGAGGTAGTGAATGCCAATACCGTAGATACATTTAAAAAAATGTTTGGATACATTTCTGGCTAGAAACAAAATTCATGGATATGATTGCTTGTATTAAATGGGTCACATTTTAGTGGGATTAAAGGGACAGTCTACACCAGAATTGTTATTGTTTTAAAAAATAGATAATCCCTCGTTTACCCATTCCCTAGTTTTTCATAACCAATACAGTTATATTTATATATTTTTTACCTCTGTGATTATCTTGTATTTAAGCCTCTGCAGACTGCCCCTTTATTTGTTCTTTTGACAGACTTGCAGTTTAGCCAATCAGTGATGGCTCCCAGGTAACTTCACATGCACAAGCACAGTGTTATCTATATGAAAAACATGAACTAACACCCTCTTGTGGTGAAAAACCTGTTAAAATGCATTCTTAAGAGGCGGCCTTCAAGGTCTAAGAAATTAGCATATGAACCTCCTAAGTTAAGCTTTCAACTAAGAATACCAAGAGGACAAAGAAAAATTGGTGATAAAAGTAAATTGGAAAATTGTTTAAAATTACATGCCCTATCTGAATCATGAAAGTTTTTTTTGGACTAGACTGTCCCTTTAATTTAAGCTCAACTGGAGCTTTTTTGTAAGTATATTAGATCTGTATAGGTTGAACTCGATGGACTTCGGTCTTTTTTCACCCTCATCTACTATGTTATTAAATCTAAAAACTGAAAGTGTCAGCAATTACATATATGTGTTATTATTTGGTGTTTAAAATTAACCCCAAAAGTTAAATAGTGTATTTTCATTTGATCTGATCATACCTAAACAAGTTTCTGAAATTGAACTTATTTTTATAATATATTTTGTGCTAAATAGTTTATTGGTTCTTAAAGTGACATTAAACTGCTGTGCACAGCTACAAAAGAATAGTAACTACTCACTAAGTTATTGAATTTCATCTTGTAGCTCTTTACAAATGATTTCTCCTGTTTTCACAGCTCCGCCTCTTTGTACTGGGGGCTGCCATCTTTGAGCTAACAGCATGTTACAGAATCAGTGCACACTCACAGATTAGTGATATTGTCCACTTTTTTACATTTGAATTATGTGCTTCAGGTTAGTGTGCATGCTACATCATGTGAGCTTTACATTTTTGCATTTTTTACACAAAATATAATCAAAATTACAGTTATATAAAATATAATCAAAAAAACACTAAACAATAACACAGAGCAATGCAGCCACATCAAAAATGAACAGCTTCTGCTTTATATAATGCCCACTAACCTGAAGCACATTATGCAGTTGTAAACAAATATGCAATATTACTGATCCTTGAGTGTACACTGCTTCTGTCACAAGCTGTGAGAACACCTGAACTCCAAGATGGCAGCCCCCAATACAAAGAGGCAGAGCTTCATTATCTGGCATATTTTAACTACTAAAAGAGGAGAACAGATAGCTGCAAAAAGAGAATGAAATGCAATAACATAGTGAGTAGTAACCGAGGGTAGTTGTGCCCAGCAGTTTAATGTCCCTTTAATAATAAGTGCCACAGCTTATTTTGTGTTGTTCCATGTCATCCAACAGAATACAACAATTTAGTGATCTTATTGAAATTAGCACAACTTCCTAATTGGACCATGATAACAAGTCTGAGAAGCCTATTGGTTGGTTTGGAATGTAAAGATAGTAAAGAATGAAAGGTGATACGTATGTATTTAGTTTATGCAATATGTTGTGTATATCGTAATTATTAAATGCAAAATCTATTTTTTTGTGTTATTATTGGTGTGTTTCTCAAGGTTTACTTTCTTGCAGCAAAGGAGAAAGAAAATTGACCTGCAGAGAACAGGAAAGTTTATATGTGCTTGGCTAGACGAGGAAGTACTAATTCAAAGATGTGAAGCTAAATCTATGTTAGTTTTTCTGTTAAAAAGTTGAATAAAATAGTTGATTTAGGTGTGAAAATAACTGTAATTGCTGAGATTTTGTCTGTTCTTCTGAGCTGGAAAAACTATCTGGACCATTACATTTGGTGGTGCAAAAGAATTTATATTTGCATTTTCATCCTCATTTGCCTTTCTTAGTAGATCATTTGACCCATGTTTACATAATAGGGTAAATATGACTAATATAGAATAATGACTAAGGGCCTGATTGTCTAAGGCTATCTGCTGGCAAGGGTATCAAACAAGTCTAGTCAGTACTGCAAGGTCCCTCAGATAATTTAGAAAGGTAGATATTAGCTTGAGAGCTATTTATCTCACTATACAAAATTCTGAGTATGAAGGAGAGACACCTACACTACAATATAATGGGGGGGAAATCCCAAATTGAATTGGCCATTATCAGTAAGTCAATTATATTTAGTCAGTAGAAAATATGATTGTTAGGAGAGTCCTGATAACTACGGTCACTGGATTCTCTTCATTAGAGAAGTAAATAATTGAAGGATTCTTTAGTGATATCTGACTAATATTTGGAATTAAACCTCTAAATCGGAGTTTAAAAGGTCCAATGTTAGCACCTTTAGGGCAGCGAAAAACAACCGTTTTACTGTGTGAGAGGAATTTTGTTTGGTGTTTTCCCTGTATCTAAATTTAGGGAGGAAAATTGCTTTCTATTTTTTTTTTTATTAATTCTAGGAACACTTTTGGGTTTACTTCTTAATAGCCCATTTACATTTAATAATTTTTAATGTTGATTTTTATCCTCCTCAGAAGAAATCTGAGGTGATTTTTTTATTAATATTATTATTTTGTTTTAACAAATATTTCCACTTGAATAAGCTATTAATATTTTAACTGGTCTTCAAATGGTTACACGATGTTGAGACATAATTAAAGGGATATGAAATCCAATTTTTTATTATTTGTTATATTATTCTTTCTTGATTCAGATAGAGAATAAAATTTTAAGCAACTTTCTAATTTACTTCTATTATCAAATTTGCTTCATTCTCTTGGTATCATTTGTTGAAGGATCAGCAATGCAATACTGGTTTCTAAATGAACATATGGGTTAGCCAATGACAATCAATATATTTATGCAGCCACCAATCAGCATCTAGAACCTAGGTTCTTTGCTGCTCATGAGAAAAGAAAAATGGTTTCATGTGCCTTTAAGGAACACATGAATGAGGTTTTAAAAAGGAAAAATATATTTACAGCACAGGTAATTATTAAACTGAGATGAAAGTAAAATTAGAGTGAAACTAAAGAGAAATTGGGAGAACATTTACCCTTTTCCATAGAAAAATAGAAGCATGTGAGAAAAATATAATAAATACAGGTTCATTCAATTTTTTGCAAGTAACATCTTAAAAAGTAGCCAGTAGATGTCAGCAAATGCTCACTATATATTGTTATTGTATAAACTTTTTTTTTTTTGCAAACTCAGGACAGAGATTGGACAGAGACAAAGAGGACCAGCTGTTATACGAGGCTAATGTTGATGCAGTAAATAGCTCATAAGATGACCAGTGGCACTGCTACAAGATAAGAACAAGATGGCAGTAGCAAGTGAGATCTAGATGCAATCATTGAATAGAAAGAAAATGGAAAAATAAGAAGCCAGTAGATGACTAGTCACTCTAAATATGAATAGGCTAAAAAATGTATGTGTCAGAATATTAGGACTTAAAGAGCAACAAAATGAAAAGAGACCTACATTTATATGTTCCTTTTTTCTTATAATTGTATAATAATAATATTGTATCCTTATTTGATGTCACATGTATCACCTTACTTACTCATGGTTCAAAGTAACAGTCCCTTTTTTCTATTTAATTTTATTTAGCCTCAGTTCTTATTTACTTGAAAATCCTGAGAAATAAAGGAAAGGGTTAAAGACAAATATGAGTCAAAAGTATTTTATTAAAATCCCTGAAACTATATTCATGACAATTACATTTATAAATATAGGCCTAGATTACTAGTGGAGCAAAAAATAATACCAACAGACGTAACTGTGTGCTGTTATTACTAGTAAGGCGCAATGCAAACGCAACCTAATTTTTGCATTGCCCGGTAGCCTTGCGCTAACAATGGGAGCCTCATTTTCATGCCGTGAGACACGTCAAAGCACCTAGCACAGCACAGGGGGCAAGTTGCGCAATGTTGGGCAGTAAATAGTTATAGGGTCATTGGTATCTGCCTCAGTATAATAAGACCCAGCACTATATAATGACACAGTAGTGACACTAGCTCATGGGTATAGCCAGAGGAGGGCTGGTTATAGGATCAGTGGTATCTGCATCAGTATAATAACACCCAGCACTATATAATGACACAGTAGTGACACTAGCTCATGGGTAAAGCCAGAGGAGGGCTGGTTATAGGGACAGTGGTATCTGCATCAGTATAATAACACCCAGCACTATATAATGACACAGTAGTGACACTAGCTCATGGGTATAGCCAGAGGAGGGCTGGTTATAGGATCAGTGGTATCTGCATCAGTATAATAACACCAAGCACTATATAATGACACAGTAGTGACACTGGCTCATGGGTATAGCCAGAGGAGGCCTAGTTATAGGATCAGTGGTATCTGCATCAGTATAATAACACCCAGCACTATATAATAATACAGTAGTGACACTGGCACATGGCTATAGCCAGACAAGAGCTGGTTATAGGATCAGTGGTATCTGCATCAGTATAATAACACCCAGCACTATATAATGACACAGTAGTGACACTAGCTCATGGGTATAGCCAGAGGAGGGCTGGTTATAGGATCAGTGGTATTTGCATCAGTATAATAACACTAAGCACTATATAATGACACAGTAGTGACACCGCCTCATGGGTATAGCCAGAGGAGGGCTGGTTATAGGATCAGTGGTATCTGCATCAGTATAATAACACTAAGCACTATATAATGACACAGTAGTGACACCGCCTCATGGGTATAGCCAGAGGAGGGCTGGTTATAGGATCAGTGGTATTTGCATCAGTATAATAACACCAAGCACTATATAATGACACAGTAGTGACACTGGCTCATGGGTATAGCCAGAGGAGGGCTGGTTATAGGATCAGTGGTATCTGCATCAGTATAATAACACCCAGCACTATATAATGACACAGTAGTGACACTAGCTCATGGGTATAGCTAGAGGAGGGCTGGTTATAGGATCAGTGGTATCTGCATCAGTATAATAACACCCAGCACTATATAATGACACAGTAGTTACACTGGCACATGGGTATAGCCAGAGGAGGGCTGGTTATAGGATCAGATCAGTGGTATCTGCATTAGTATAATAACACTAAGCACTATATAATGACACAGTAGTGACACCGCCTCATGGGTATAGCCAGAGGAGGGCTGGTTATAGGATCAGTGGTATTTGCATCAGTATAATAACACCAAGCACTATATAATGACACAGTAGTGACACTGACTCATGGGTATAGCCAGAGAAGGGCTGGTTATAGGATCAGTGGTATTTGCATCAGTATAATAACACCCAACACTATATAATGACACAGTAGTGACACTGGCTCATGGGTATAGCCAGAGGAGGGCTGGTTATAGGATCAGTGGTATTTGCATCAGTATAATAACACCCAACACTATATAATGACACAGTAGTGACACTGGCTCATGGGTATAGCCAGAGGAGGGCTGGTTATAGGATCAGTGGTATCTGCATCAGTATAATAACACCCAGCACTATATAATGACACAGTAGTGACACTAGCTCATGGGTATAGCTAGAGGAGGGCTGGTTATAGGATCAGTGGTATCTGCATCAGTATAATAACACCCAGCACTATATAATGACACAGTAGTGACACTAGCTCATGGGTATAGCTAGAGGAGGGCTGGTTATAGGATCAGTGGTATTTGCATTAGTATAATAACACTAAGCACTATAAAATAATTTTTTAATTTCACTATAAAATAATTTTTTTAATTTCAAATGTACCTTGGTGTCCTTCACTAAGGTCTGTACTTTGGAAAATGTCTGCCACAGCCTTTGTCTGTGCCTATACCTGCAAACAACATAGCATATTTGCCTTAGCAAATGTGAAATATTTACATTAAATACAAAGTTAAAATTTGTATTAAATATGAATATTGCATTATTTTATATTAATATTTAATGGCAAAGGGCTATAATGCACTTATATGTGTACATATATATTAATGTTTTATATGTGTATATATGACTATAAATACATATATACACATATAAATACATTAATATACAGTGGGGCAAAAAATTATTTAGTCAGCCACCAATTGTGCAAGTTCTCCCACTTAAGAAGATGAGAGAGGCCTGTAATTTTCATCATAGGTATACCTCAACTATGAGAGACAAAATGTGGAAACAAATCCAGACAATCACATTGTCTGATTTGGAAAGAATTTATTTGCATATTATGGTGGAAAATAAGTATTTGGTCACCTACAAACAAGCAATATTTCTGGCTCTCACAGACCTATATCTTCTTCTTTAAGAGGCTCTTCTGTCCTCCACTCATTACCTGTATTAATGGCACCTGTTTGAACTTGTTATCAGTATAAAAGACACCTGTCCACAACCTCAAACAGTCACACTCCAAACTCCACTATGGTGAAGACCAAAGAGCTGTTGAAGGACACCAGAAACAAAATTGTAGACCTGCACCAGGCTGGGAAGACTGAATCTGCAATAGGCAAGCAGCTTGGTGTGAAGAAATCAACTGTGGGAGCAATAATTAGAAAATGGAAGACATATAAAACCACTGATAATCTCCCTCGATCTGGGGCTCCACGCAAGATCTCAAAATGATCACAAGAACGGTGAGCAAACATCCCAGAACTACACGGGGGACCTAATGAATGACCTGCAGAGAGCTGAGACCAACGTAACAAAGGCTACCATCAGTAACACACTACCGCCAGGGACTCAGATCCTGCAGTGCCAGACGTGTCCCCCTGCTTAAGCCAGTACATGTCCGGGCCCATCTTAAGTATGCTATAGAGCATTTGGATGATCCAGAAGCAGATTGGGAGAATGTCATATGGTCAGATGAAACCAAAGTAGAACTGTTTGGTAGAAACACAACTCGTCGTGTTTGAAGGAGAGAGAATGCTGAGTTGCAACCAAAGAACACCATACCTACTGTAAAGCATGGGGATGGCAACATCATGCTTTGGGGCTGTTTCTCTGCAAAGGGAACAGGACAACTGATCCGTGTACATGAAAGAATGAATGGGGCCATGTATCGTGAGATTTTGAGTGCAAACCTCCTTCCATCAGCAAAGGCATTGAAGATGAAACGTGGCTGGGTCTTTCAGCATGACAATGATCCCAAACACACCGCCCGGGCAACGAAGGAGTGGCTTGGTAAGAAGCATTTCAAGGTCCTGGAGTGGCCTAGCCAGTCTTCAGATCTCAACCCCATAGAAAACTTTTGGAGGGAGTTGAAAGTCCGCGTTGCCCAGCGACAGCCCCAAAACATCACTGCTCTAGAGGAGATCTGCATGCAGGAATGGGCCAACATACCAGCAACAGTGTGTGACAACCTTGTGAAGGCTTACAGAAGACGTTTGACCTCTGTCATTGCCAACAAAGGATATATAACAAAGTATTCAGATGAACTTTTGATATTGACCAAATACTTATTCTCCACCATAATATGCAAATAAATTCTTTCCAAATCAGACAATGTGATTGTCTGGATTTGTTTCCACATTTTGTCTCCCATAGTTGAGTTATACCTATGATGAAAATTACAGGCCTCTCTCATCTTCTTAAGTGGGAGAACTTGCACAATTGGTGGCTGACTAAATACTTTTTTGCCCTACTGTATATGTAAACATATATAAACATATCTGCCTTTTTTTTTCTAACACCGAGATCTCATCTTTGAGCCCATTTTTGTGCAATATTTTTTTTTAAATAATTTTTATTAGACAGTGTTAATATGAGTATAAGTGTATTTTGTAATGTATTTTTTAAGCGTTTTGTGCAAGTTTTTTGTTTCAGAAGACAGTTAACCTCGCAATTTCACTCCACCTATAATATCAGTGCTATGAAAATGGCTCGTGAAAACATGATTGCACTAGTGCAAAACTGTTTGCGTCTCACTTGTAATCTAGCCCTTAATTTTCCATGATGAAAGGACACAGAATAAAAGATTGCTTTAATCAAAATATGTTTGTTTTTTTTCTGACTGGCTCATAATTGATAAATTGACCATTATGTTCTTTAGAACTTTATTTATTAATGTAAATAGTATTTTACTATTGATTTTCCTTATATGTGCTGTACATAAAGCAATACAATTTCCATGATATTACTTTGTGGAGAAAGGCTTTTCTGTTTGTTAAGCAATAATAACAAGCACTAAACACACCTAAACTTTCCAAGTCATGAATGCGGCACAAGGTTAGTGATAACATTGGAATTGTTATAACTGTTTTATCTGAAAATGCTGGAAGCATGTCATCTTTGATTGATCCCTTGTCTGTAATAGCTCACAAAAGCCTTCTTTTCATCTGATTTATATGCGTACCATAGTTGTACCATGAAACAATGTCAGCAAAACATGTCAGTTTAAGGTTCTTGAAATGAAATGCATCAAAGCTTGACAGTGATGCGGTAAACAAAATACAAAAATCCATAACTTTATACTTAAAAAGAGAAATACATAAAAGAAACGTTGTGCATTTTGCAATGCTTGCAGTATAAGTGTATGGTTGTGCAAATCAGTGAGTCATTGTCAAACCGAGTATCACAGGGTATTAGAACTGAGGGTAAGAGCATACATGTGTATGATATAGGCCTAGTGGAGCAATACATGTTATCGCTCTACAGCACTAACTGTGCCCAAGGTAAATCAATAGCAATTCCATGTTAGCACTGGTATTACATGTTAAAAATAAAAATTTTGTGTGAGAGTGGAAGACTCAAGCGTGCAAACATCTGGAGGTCAGATATGACTACCTCCCTAAATCCCTTTCCCCAAAGTCAATTGTGATGCTTATTCCTTATTAATACTTGCTATTATTCTTAAATATATAGCTGTTTTTACTGTCTGTTTATTTTAAATTATCTCACTCTGACCTGACCAGAATCTAACTTTCCATTTGGTCTGTTAAACTGTATCAGCATGCTAAGGCACTGTGGCTGAGCTCTGTAGCAACCCAAGGGTTGCAGGTTTGATCCCCGGCAGGTCCACTCAGCCTTTTATCCTTCTGAGGTTGATAAAAAATGAGCCGCGCCTTGAGACCCTTACGGGTGATTAGCCGCACTTTACAAGTACCCAATACATACATACATTTATTGGAATATTTTGTTATACCCTTGCTCAAGGAATTTGATAGTGAGAATTTCACTCTCACAAGAGAAACTGTCATCTTCGGAACAGTTCCGCCTTAATCTTAGGAACTGTGCCTTGGCTATCCCGTAGCTCATGTGTTTGGGATGGCAGCTTTTCACGTGCAGAAAGGTATTTGATGCTATAGTTTTAATGTAGAGTGATGTACTAACCCTGTTCTCATCTGGGAGCCCTGTCAGAGTTACATCAAGATAGGGAGTACTTATCATATCAAAAAATGAAGTGAAACTTAATCCAACTACATTACTATTGAGATAGCAAATAAAGGCTTTACTGTCTTCCTGGGTAGCGGACCAGACAAAAAGAAGATCGTCTATGTAGCGTTTACAACTGGTGATAGATGAAAGAAAAGGGTTTTGATCAGCATATAGATGCGTGAGCTCCCACCAGCCCATCAATATATTTAATATATATTTAAAAATTAAATGAACATTTTCTTCTATGTGAAGAATTATGGAATTTAAAGTATTCATTCATTTATTCTATGTGAAGAACTGTATATACAGTATATATCTAAATATCTATCTATTCATATAGATATGTAGTTTTATATATATATATATATATATATATATATATATATATTTAAAAAATAAATAGAACATTTTTTTATATGAAGAACATTGGAATTGAAAATATTCATAACTATCTTCAGGTTTAGCGCTGTAGATTTAACGCAGTGTTGGGTTAGCACAAAATCGATAAGTGTTTTTTCTTTTAAAGCACGCTCCATTAAAGTCTTTGGGGAGAAGAAGTTAACATAGCTGAAATATTCAAAGTCCTGAAGCTTTGGATTTCGCTCTCGAACAAACAATTTACTTTCAACTTGTAATACGGGTGCTAAGCCGCCAGAGCTAAAAGTTTACTTCCAGTAGTGTTTGCAAACAAGCGAAAGTTCTAAATAGCACTCCACTTTTAAACTAGCCCTGTGTTTAATCTTAGCCCTTGGATTAATATCTATAGTCAAAATTCTGCTCCTGTGCCACTCCAGATAAGAATACAGTTGTTGAGCAAACATACATGTGTATTCTCAAAAAAACTGACTGAAACCTCATCTAGAACAGCATCAAAGTTCTAGAGCATGGGGGTGTTCCAGTAGTGCAACTTTATTTAAACTCTTAAAAAGGATTAAAGATAAAGGGGCCAAATTATCAAGCTTGATAGTGCTTGATGCCCCTGTTTCCGCACGACCCTTTAGGCTCCCTGGGAACAGCAGTTATGAAGAAGTGGTCTAAAGACTGCTGCTCCATAACATATCCGCTGCCTCTGAGGTTGCGGTCTTCAATCCGCCCAATTCTATACAATCGGACTGATTGACACCCCCTGCTATCAGCCGATTGGCCACAAATTTGCAGGGGGCAGCATTGCACAAGCAGTTCACCAGCACTGCTTGTGCAATGATAAATGCTGACAGTGTATGCTGTCGGCATTTATCGATGTGCGGCAGACATGATACAATATATCGGATCATGCCCGTCCGCACTTTAGTAAATCGGCCCCATAGTCAAAAGTATAGTAAAAGAAGATCATTTATGTATAAACAAAATGGTCTAACCAAAAAGAATGACCCAACAAATAAAGTGCAATTGCATGTAATTGATTGTAGTGTCAGTTTCATGTACAAATTACATTTATTTTCACCTGAAGAATAGGCTGCAGCTCAGCAAATATAAGCTTCAGAATAAGAAGCAGCGATAAGAGAGCTCTGCAGAAACAGTGCTGCTTAATCAGTTTCTGTTTTGTGAAACAATTTCATTTCTGCAATAAAATGTAATTTTCTAGATTTAATGAACTAAAAAAAACATCACATTAAAATTATCGTTTAGACAACATTATGCTGTTTAGAAATAAATCTTGTAATGAAAAGCATAAAAAATCAACTAAATAATAAAAAGCATTCCCGGCTGTTAAAATATAGCTCAGATTGTGGACTTAATATTTTATCAGAGTTCAGACAGGGGGAAAAAAAGAGTAATTTTGATTCTAACGGGAAAACATATATTAAAATATTTTGGCCCAGATTGCAAGTGGAGTGCTACTGATAGCACAGATTGTGCTATCAATATCTCTGTACTGCACTAGAATTAGAGTGTACATTGATATTACAAGCCTATGGTAAAACTGAATTACCAGATAATGTTTAGTGTGGCCGATACGCGTCCTATACTTTCAATGGATTTTGCAATTATGCTAAACATTGCTCACATTACAATTTTAAATCTATGTGTTGCACTTGAGCGTAACAAATAACAGCTCTAAAAAAGCTTTATTTGAGACCTGAAGTAAAGTGTTTGGGCTACAACAAAATATATTACACTAGTATATATATATATATATATATATATATATATATATATATATATATATATATATATATTTATATATATATAAATGCAAGTTTATTATTAAAATAAATGTTTAAAAATGGTTTAAAAAGGCATATGGTATATGACAGGGTGTTTGACTGGGAAGTGCTCAAATGTGTATATACATGTGTACGTGTAAACAAATGTAGGTGCACACATACATACATATATACAAATGTATGCACATACATATACAAACACACACACACACATATATATATATATATATATATATATATATATATATATATATATATATTTATAAAACAATTTTGAGCCCTTCCCAATCAGAAACCTTAACATATAAATTATAATTATCCACAAATTGAATATGTTTTATTGTTTTTTTATTTAAAATATTTGAAATATCTTTGTTCTTCCCTTAGAAGAAAATACTTTTTATTTTTAAATATATATATATATATATATATATAAACCATATATATCTATATCTGCATCAATATATAGGCATATAGATATTAAGCTATATATATTTGATATATCATGGTTGTGGACTCAAATCGCATGACTTGGACTTGACTTGGACTTAAGTCACAAATTTGATGATTTGCAACTTGATGTGACATAATCATAATAATATTTCCTGTATTTTCTGTTTGTATCTTAGTAAAGAGATGGAAAAAAATATGGATAATCATTAACACCTTGCTAAAATAACAAATCTTATGGTGGCCTAAGACTTCATAAATATATCTAAATGCTAAAGTATGGTAGCAAATAATTTTTAAATTACTTTATGGTTTTGCATACAGAAAGAGAAGCACTCTACCAGGAACACACAACAGCTCAGTAGCTTGTTTTATTGCAATCAGCTTCTTTTAGCCCAAATGTGTTTTGTACGAATATGCAGACTTCATGGGTTTGTCTGCATCCATGTTTCATGTTTTATCTCTCACTTTTAAAGTGCAATGAAGTATGGTAACAGATATTTCTTCTACATCTGTGTTTATTCTCTCATATGTTTTTCTTAACCTATTTATAGTAAAAGATAGAGAGAGAGTGCTAAAAGCGGAGTAAAAGTGTTAGGGTGCCAGGAATCAGACTGAGACAAGATGTGCAAAAATAATCACACCCTTATTAATAGCAAAAATTATAAAAAGTCCACAAGTCAAATAACAAGGAATCAAAACCAGAACTGGTAGTCAGACGAGCCAAGTCAGGAGCCAAAGTGAATAGTCAGATGAGCCGGAATCAGGAACAAGGAGAACAGCAGAGTCAGGAACAAGCCAGGGATCAGGAACCAGCCAGGTAGACAGCCAGGTAATAAACAGGAGCTCACAAGGGCAAAGCATACTGAACAGAGGCCCTTTAAATAATAAGTGATGACATCACAATTCTGAGACTGCATCCTGTCTCACACAGATGATGACACCAGTCTGGCCATAAAAGGAAGTGCAGGAAATGAGCAGCATCACACAGTATGAACCAGGGTCAGCAAGAGAGGTGAGTAAAATGACTGCCAGCAGCACATGGCAAACAGATCAGGGAAAAAACCCTGACAGTACTGTCCCCTCAACGACCCCTCCCCTTCGGGAGGACAAAAGGCTTATTGGGGAAATGGGCATGGAAGGCACGGAGGAGGGCAGGAGCATGAACATCAGAGGAGGGAACCCATGAACGCTCCTCTGGACCGTAGCCCCTCCAGTGAACCAAATACTGTACGCGGCCCCTGGACATATGAGAGTCAATAATGCTGCTGACCTCATGGTTGTCAACAAAGATAGGGCAGGGACGAGACAACACAGTGGTAAACCGATTCCAAACCAATGGTTTTAAGAGGGAGACATGAAAAACATTGGAGATGCACATTGCAGGAGGAAGGTCAAGAGCATAGGCCACAGGATTGACCCGTCGGAGTATTCGAAAAGGACCTACATAATGGGGAGCCAGTTTATTGGAAGGCACACAAAGGTTCAAGTTGCAGGAGGACAGCCAAACTCTCTCACCAACCTGGTAGGAAGGAGTGGGCAGACACCTACAATCAGCCTGGAACTTCTGGCACTGCATAGAACGATGAAGGCAATCCTGATTCTGCACCCACGTGGAACGGAGTTGCCGGAGATGCTCCTCCAAAGACGGAATACCCTGAGACATGAATGAATCGGGCAACAAGGATGGTTGAAACCCATAATTCACCATGAACGGGGATAACTTGGAGGAAGCATTAATAGCACTATTACGAGCAAACTCTGCCCAAGGTAACAGTTCAGACCAATTATTGTGGTGATCTGAGACATAGCAATGGAGGAACTGTTCCAGAGCTTGATTAGACAATTCTGCAGCCCCATTGGATTGAGGGTGATATGCCGAGGAGAAGGAAAGCTGGATGCCCATTTGAGCACAAAAGAAACGCCAAAATCTGGAGACAAACTGGCTACCCTGGTCCGACACTATCTCCTTGGGTAACCCATGTAAACGGAAGACCTCCCGGGCAAAAATTGAAGCAAGCTCCTGAGCGGTAGGCAACTTCTTCAAGGGAATGCAATGTGACATTTTAGAAAAATGGTCAACCACCATAAGGATAACAGTATTGCCATTGGAAACAGGGAGCTCGACAATGAAGTCCATGGAAAGATGTGTCCAAGGATGCTCACCATTAGCAATAGGTTGAAGAAGACCCACAGGAAGACGTTGAGGAGTCTTATTCTGTGCACAAACTGAGCAGGAGGCAACATACGCAGCAACATCAGAATGAAGAGCTGGCCACCAGAATTGTCGAGTGATAGACCAAATCATTTGGTCCTTGCCTGGGTGACCTGCGGCTTTAGGATAGTGGTAAGTGTGCAAAAGTTTAGTTCAAAGACTCTCAGGAACAAAACACTTACCACTATGTTTCTCAGGAGGTGCATTGGTTTGTGCAGCCAGGATCTCCTCCCCCAAGGGAGAAGTCAAATTAGTACGTATGGTAGCCAAAATATGGTCAGGAGGTATAACTGGAGTAGGTACAGACTCCTCCTTGGACAGAGGCGAAAATTGTCGAGAGAGGGCATCAGCCCTAACATTCTTACTACCAGGCAGGTAGGAGACCACATAATTAAACCAAGAGAAAAATAGCGCCCATCTGGCCTGTCGGGGCTACAAACATTTTGCTTCAGATAGATAAGTTAAATTCATGTGGTCAGTAAGAATGAGCACTGGCACGCTAGTACCCTCGAGAAGATGCCTCCATTCCTTGAGTGCCAAAATTATGGCCAGTAATTCCCTGTCGCCAATTTCATAATTGCACTCCGCTGGAGACAATTTCTTAGAGAAGAAACCACACGGATGCAAGGAACCGTCAGGCATAGGATGTTGAGACAAGAGGGCACCTACTCCAGTCTCAAACGCATTGACCTCAAGAACAAAAGGCAGGACAGGGTTAGGATGAGCCAGAACTGGAGCGGCAACAAAGGCAGTCTTAAAACTATCAAAGGCCTTAATGGCAGTAGGTGACCAATGGAGTGGATCATTCTCTTTACGGGTCATGTCTGTGATAGGTTTGACCAAGGAAGAAAATGTTTTAATAAACCTTCTATAGTAATTGGCGAACCCCAAAAAACGTTGAATAGACCGAAGACCAACTGGGCGAGGCCACTGCAGAACTGCAGATAACTTGTCAGGATCCATGTAGAACCCTGCAGTGGAGATAACATAACCTAGGAAGGTTACTTGAGTCTGATGGAGCTCACATTTCTCGAGTTTACAAACAGGCCGTTCTCACTTAATCTCTGAAAAACCCGTGTAACATCAGAACGATGAGCCTCAAGTGGGGGTGAGTGTATGTGGTTGTCGACTAATTACACCACAACACACTGTTGCAACATATCTCGTAGGACATCATTAATAAATTCCTGGAAAACAGCAGGAGCATTACATAGGCCAAAGGGCATTACAAGATACTCATAATGCCCGCTCCTGGTGTTAAATGCTGTTTTCCATTCGTGGCTCTCCTTAATCCTAATGAGATTTTACGTTCCTCTCAAATCAAGCTTAGTAAAGACCGTAGCTCCCTTGAGGCGGTCAAAAAGTTCCATAATGAGCGGAATAGGGTAAACATTCTTAATGGTAAGACGATTAAGACCCCTATAATTGATGCATGGTCTTAACTCACCACCCTTTTTCTTCACAAAGAAGAAGCCAGCCCCTGCAGGAGAGCAGGATTTGCGGAGGATCCCCCGCGATAGAGCATCGGCAACATACTCCTCCATAGCCAATTCTCCGCAACAGACAGAGGGTAAACCCGGCCCGAGGAGGAATGGCTCCAGGTTGCAGGTCTATGGCACAATCGTAAGACCATTGAGGAGACAACGTACCGGCAGGCACGTTGTGAAAAACGTCTAGGAACTCTCGGTACTCCTCTGGCAATTGAGATACCGAAGACGTGCACAAGAATTTAATTGGTTTCCAAAGACAAGTGGAAATATATTGCGGAGACCACGACAAAATTTCGGACCTGAGCCAGTTAAGACTGGGATTGTGCTTTTGGAACCAGGGATAACCCAGAATAACCAGAAAATGCGGAGAGTTTATCACCTGGAACTGGAGGGTTCAAAATGGAAAGCTCCAACAGCCATGGATAACGGAGCAGTTTCGTGAGTAATGAGTGTGGGCTGAAGGGGCCTGCCATCAATGGCCTCAATAGCAAGCAGAACGGACCAAGGCAAAACAGGAATGGAGTGCTTTGATACAAAAGCACTGTCAATGAAATAGCCCGCAGCACCGGAGTCAACAAGAGCCTGGGTGACTATGGAGGAGTCCACGCAGGAAAGGATAACCATCACCAAAGGTTTCTCCTTTAGCGGTTCCGGGGACAAGGATAAACCACCCAAGGTCTGCCCCCGACAGGACCTTAGGAGTGAGCATTTCCCGGGCGTGTAGGACAAGACTTCAAAAGGTGACCCTGTAACCCACAATAGAGGCAGAGCCCCTCCCTCCTCCTAAAGGCCCTCTCCGCCGCAGAGAGATGCATGAATCCCAACTGCATCGGCTCAGCAGTACCTGGTGACTCGGGACCAGGAGGCATGGGAGGAGAGGGAGGCATGGGTGGGAACGAACATGTAGGAGACAACAGAACAGGAGGTTTCCACAAGCGCTCCTTGAAAGAGGACCTCTCACTTAGTCTGATGTCAATTAGGATAAAAAAGACACCAATGCCTCGAGATCTTCTGGTAAATCTCTGGCAGCAACTTCGTCTTTAATCGCATCAGAGAGCCTATGAAAGAAGGCGGCAACAAGGGCCTCATTGTTCCAACCTACCTCTGCGGCAAGCATACGGAACTCAATGGCATACTGAGCAACAGATCTTGTACCTTGCTGAATGGACATGAGTAATTTAGCAGCAGAGGAGGAGTGAGCCGGAACATCAAATACCCTTCGAAAGGAGGCCACAAATTCAGGGTAATTTGAAATCACAGGTTTATTAGTCTCCCACAAGGGATTAGCCCAGGCAAGAGCTGTGTAAGAGAGTAACGAGATGAGAAATCCCACCTTAGCTCTGTCAGAGGGAAACGAATGCCTGAGGTAACATCTTAAAGTAAATGCCCACCTGGTTCAAAAACCCTCTGCACTGATTAGGATTGCCTCCAGATCGCTGAGGTAGAGGTGCAGAACTGGACATGCTCCTGGTAGGACTAGGTGCAGCAGCAGAAACAGGAGCAGCCATAACTTGCGGGACACTTAAAGGACCAGTCAATACAGTCGATTTGCATAATCAGCAAATGCATGATAAGAAGACAATGCAATAGCACTTAGTCTGAACTTCAAATGAGTAGTAGATTTTTGTTAAATAAATTGCAAAGTTATGTCTCTTTCCACTCCCCCTGTATCATGTGACAGCCATCTGCCAATCACAAATGCATATACGTATATGCTGTGAATTCTTGCACATGCTCAGTAGGAGTTGGTGACTCAAAAAGTGTAAATATAAAAAGACTGTGTACATTTTGTTAATTGAAGCAAATTGGAAAGTTGTTTAAAATTGCATGCTGTATCAGAATCTTGAAGTTTAATTTTGACTTGAGTGTCCCTTTAAAAAAAAGTCCACAAGTCAAATAACAAGCCAGGAATCAAAACCAGAACTGGTAGTCAGACGAGCCGAGTCAGGAGCCAAAGCGAATAGTCAGACAAGCTGGAATCAGGAACAAGGAGAACAGCAGAGTCAGGAACAAGCCAGGGATCAGGAACTAGGAGGGACATCAGACAGCCAGTTAATACACAGGAGCTCTCACAAACAGCTCTGAGACAACGCAAGGGCAAAGCATACTGAACAGAGGCCCTTTAAATAATAAGTGATGACATCACAATTCTGAGACTGCATCCTGTCTCACATGGATGATGACACCAGTCTGGCCATAAAAGGAAGTGCAGGAAATGAGCAGCATCACACAGTATGCACCAGGGTCAGCAAGAGAGGTGAGTAAAATGACTGTCAGCAGCACATGGCAAACAGATCAGGGAAAACAACCTGACAAAAAAGAAAAATAACCTTAGTAGGATACTGTGTATCAAATATGTATACAATTATGAGAATTCAATATTATATGTAAACTATTCCTATGTGGGAATTCATTCTTAAAAAATTTAAGAGAATTTTTAAATATCACATATTTAATTTTCAATATTATAAAAAAAAACACTTTTCATAAGATATAAAAACAGTAACTTTAAAATCTATCAAAAACTCTTGTTATGCCAGGTATCAATGGCTAACAGTCCAAAGACCAATAATTTTATTGCAGAATAGTCCTGGGACGTCAATAGTCACTTGAAATATCCACCATGAACCTTAGGTACTATTAGATCCCCTGGGCTTTACCTTATTATGTTGATCGTTTGTGGACCTCAGAGTAACAAATTCTGATGTGGTTAGGTACTCACCCCTATTTCAAACTGTAGCTAGTGGCTAAACAAGCGGTATACCTTGAAGCTGTAGAGGGGCCTCTCAATAAGCCTGTCAGCTCCGGTGTTCCTCTCTCCTTACCAACGGCCGTGTTGGATGACATCACACGCCAACGGCTGCAGAACAGGTTCGCTGTCAGTGATGCTCTATAGCGGTGGTTTGTTTATAAGATAGTTTATAAGAGGGCGAATAGTTTTAAATCACGTGAGTTCAAAAAGAAAAATATTACACTGAAGGATGTAGATATAAGTGGACAAGAATTGAGAGGCTTTTATCCCTGCTTTACTTGTCGTGCGTGTAGATTTAGCACGAAAAAGTAATCTTTTGTGGTAAGAATTTTGAATAAAAGATAATAAAATATATAATAGATGCATACAAAAGGCAGTGATTTATATAATACAGTGCACTTGTAACCTTATATATTTGGGTGAGACTACTAGAAGCCTAAGAGACCAAATAAGGGAACACATCTGTTGCAACAAGAAAGGAAATCTAAATACACATGGTTTCCAAAAGAAACATGGTATCAACCTAAAGCATTTAAAGTATTGGGGTATTTGCAAAGTATGATCAGATTGGAGGGGTGGAGATTTTGAGACAAAAACTCCTGTATAAAGAAGCTGAATTACTATACAACATGAATACACTATACCCAAACCACCTTAAATCCGAATTAGACCTGTCTCCATTTCTGACCGAATAAATTAATGATGTTTTTATTACAGTGTCTTTATTTTTTTTAGGGAACCTCAAATTATCTATCAAACTACTCACAGCCTAATGTATGATGAATATGATAATGTTTTGTTTTAAGCACTAAATAGTTATGGTCTAGGTATCTATGTATGTAAGGTATAATTAAGACCACCTTAAATATATCATGGCATATCATAGGATTACAAGTGAGAAAATATCTGTAAAAAGGTATATATGGCCCAGGCACCTATGGATGCAAATAAAATACCACCTTAAATATGTACTTAAGGAGTATATCCACAACCTGAATTAATCTTGAAAAAGCCCCATAAGCGGGTGAAACACGTTGATACGATTGAGACCTGAGTGGCAGCACTTTTTCAGCTGTTTTATTAGTTTGGCCAAACTGTAAAAAAGGAACTGTAAACAAGGAAACTATTTGCAACATAAGGATATGCTCTAAGTGAACACTAAGGAGTGTTGTCACGGGAACCTGCGTACCTTGTACTAACAAGCAGGATCCACCGCTATAGAGCATCACTGACAGCGGACCTGTCCTGCAGCCATTGGCGTGTGACGTCTCTTGACAAGGCCGCTGGTAAGGAGAGAGGAACACCAGAGCTGACAGGCTTATTGAGAGGCCCCTCTACAGCTTCAAGGTATAGCGCTAGTTTAGCCACTGGCTACAGTTTGAAATAGGGGTGAGTACCTAATTACATCAGAATTCTTTACTCTGTGGTCCACAGGGGATCTAATAGTACCTGAGGTTTATGGTGGATATTTCAAGTGACTATTGGGAGATGTCCCACAACTATTCTGCAATCAAATTATTGGTCTTTGGTCTGTTATCCGTTATGATACCTGGCATCAGGGCCGCCACTAGAAATTGTGGGGCCCCTGACTTAACCATTAATCAGGGCCCCCACCCCCTCCTTTGACATGTGCAATTTTTGACCAAGTGACTAAAACGTATATGCACTTTATTCTTAAGTGCCTATTTAAACTTGGAAATGTTGTAAAGGTAGTAACATACACTGAAACACACTGACACATACGGATTCACATATAGACACTCTAGCAAACACTCAAAGAAACTCAGACACAGACACCCAAACAGACACTTAGCACTTGTTTACATTGACCTGACAAGTAATGAGGTAAACTACAGTTTTGTAAAAAAAGGAGATTTAGAAAACAAAATATGGAGTTCTGATTATCTTTTTGTAAAGTAAGATGACAACTAAATGATGACAACAGCATGCAGTGGCTGAAAGGAAGGGCCCTGAACTGCCTAAACAATAATTTAAAGGTTAAATGGTAGATTGATGACTTCCGGAAAGGTCTCATTAGTCTCAAAGTCTGTAGAAAGATGTTAATAATCAGTAGTAAGGTCAAAATGTCCTAAAAAGGAACAGACAATGGACACACACACACACACAAACTCAAACTTGCACATACACCCAAGGAAACACCAACAGAGACAGCCTCAGAAAACACAGAAATACATACACACACACACACACACATACACAGACACCCACAGAAAACACAGAAAGACATACATACACACCCTCACTGAGACATCCACAGAAAACACACAAAGACATACACACACCCTCACAGAGACACCCACAGAAAATACACACCCTCACAGAGACATCCACAGAAAACACAGACATATATACACACAGAGACATCCACAGAAAACACAGACATATACACCCACCCCTAACAGAGGCATCCAGAGAAAATACACAAAGACAAACACGCGCCCACCCTCACAGAGACACCCATAGAAAAAGCTCAAAGACATATGCACACACCCTCACAGACATCCACAGAAAATGCACAAAGACATACACACCCACCCTCACAGAGATACCAACAGAAAAAAAATACATACACACTCATAGAAACACAAACCAAAGCACAAAGACATAAACTGAACAGTTTTAAAGTGAAGGTAAAGTGTGCTCTATCGCATTAGCTAATTAAACTTGTCACCCTAAATGAATAGCACTTTAATTCATATTTTTTTTCAATTCTAAGTATAAATCGAGTTTTAGCCTTTTATACTTACTTTAGTTCAATCCGTAAATACAACCTGTCTTTTTTTTTTTTTTTTTATGGCAGGTCACGTTTTTTCAGCACCCAATTGACAATCTGGCCGTTAGGCGGCCGTCAACCTACGTCATCTGACTCCTGGATGATCTGCGCATGCGTTTACATTATTTCTTGGGCTTGTAAGACAAGCGCGCTCCCGTTTTGCGCATGCCTATTGCAATCATGAATGATTTGCATTAACATGGAGAATGACACCAGTGCATTGTGAAAACATAGTATATCACAGCATGCGCATTGCTGAGAGTAGTAGATGCAATGCGCATGTGCAATTTATAGGATCCTTGTGAACTCGCTCCAAGATAAGGAAATAACTGATGGGAGGAGTAAGGAACATAACGGTGGGGTAATATAAACCTTTATTTTTACATACACTTATAATACATTCTGTAAAAAAAAGTTAGCAATTGCATTTTTTTAGCTATGACTAATTCATTAGGGTTTATAGATAGGTAAAACTTTACCTTCACTTTAAGTTAACTGGAATCTGTGATGGTATAAAACAAACACACAGAAGGGCGCCTCCTAGTGTAATAAAGTACAGCCATACTTATTAGTGCTGCCACACTTATTCCAGTTAACCTCTTCTATTTGGGAAGGAGCTGCCATGAATTCAAGAATAAAAGACCATTGGAAGCAAGTCCAAACGGACAACACTTTTTTCAGTGATTCATTCACCTATGGACTGATATGTTATATCATTTTGTATATTTTATCACACTATATATACACTATATTTTTGTTGTATTTTGTAATCTGTTGACATTATAGGAGTGATCTAGCACTATATATATTCTGTGTATATTAGCACCCCCTTGAGTGGTGACAGAATATTGTCATCAGGTTGGTTACAGTTTTAAGTTAACCTGTCTCATTTCCAACACTGAGCAATCTTAGTCTGAGAGTATAACATGTTATGCAGCTGTAAAAATCTTAGATAAAATGCCTCCTTGTATCTGGAAAGTCCTTGCATAAAGGGGCAGTAAACTGGAATGTAATATATATCATTTGTGTATTGAGGAGGAAACATTTCTGCATGGTTTTAAATATAGAATTTCTACAGCATTGTCAAATAATCATAAATACACTGCTGCTAAAAAAAATGTGTTTTTATGGACCCCTGGCCCCACCATACAACTACTACCACACTGAAGTTACAATCTTAAATTGCACAAAGAAATAAAAAAAACATTTTCTAAGTAATTCCTACCTCCTCTGCAAATGAAAGTGATCAGCCGTCTGACTCAGGCACACACTGTACTAACAAAGTGCCAAGTCTGTCTCACACTGTGCATAGTGGTTTAGTGCACACTCAGAAGTCCTCTCAAATGCTAATACTTTACTCCTTGTAATAGCATTTCCCATGCTCAATTAGCACTCTGCTGCAGTACCCACTTGTGGCTGCCAAAATATAAACAAAAAAAAACTTTTTTTTTTTTTTTTTTTAGTTCTTGCCTCATGGGGCCCCCTAGCCCATTGGGCCCCTGACAGGAGTCACCCCTGTCACCCCCTGATGACGGCCCTGCCTGGCATAACAAGAGTTTTTGATAGATTTTAAAATGACTGTTTTTATATCTTATGAAATGTGTTTTTAAATTATCTTTATTATCGGAAATTAAATTTGTGATATTTAAAAATTCTCTTATGAATTTTTATGAATGAATTCCCACTTATGAATTGTGTACATATAATATTCAATTCTCACAACTGTACACATATTTGATAAAAAGTATCCTACTAAGGTTATTTTTTTCTAAAACTTTTACTCCGCTTTTAATGCCCTCTCTATGGGGGGTAGTTATCAAGCCGTCAACCTCAAATACGCTGGAATTCCGCAGAGTATTTGTGGTGAGGCTGATTCGCCTTTGTTATCAAAGGCTACAGACCGGCAAAAGTAGAATTTTGTGACGTAAACTTCGATCCGCTGGACTCATTCCGACACAGATCGATTCTTACGTCACTCCAGATGTTCCGCACACAAGTGCGGCACAATCTGACTACTTTTGCTAGTTATCAAAAAACTAGCAGGTACGCTCGGCACTTTTACGGCCCAGCGTACCTGGTTTTCAAACCGCCACCCTGGAGGCGGCAGATCCCATAGGAATCAATGGGAGTTTGACCATAGAGAAAGTACAAGTTCGCTGCTGCCAGACATCCCATTGATTTCTATGGGAGCTGTCTACACCTAACACCCTAACATGTACCCCGAGTCTAAACACCTCTAATCTGTCCCCCCCCTACACCGCCGCAACTAAATAAAATGATTAACCCCTAAACCGCCGCTCACGGAGCCCACCGCAAGCTACTCTATACATATTAACCCCTAAACCGCCGCTCCCGGAGCCCACCGCCACCTACATGATACCTAGTAACCCCTTATCCTGCCCCCCCTATAATAAAGTTATTAACCCCTATCCTGCCGATCCTGCACCTCGCCGCAAATAAATAAATAGTTTAACCCCTAAACCGCCGCTCCCTGACCCTGCCGCAACCTATATTAAATTTATTAACCCCTAATCTGCCCCCCCTACACCGTCGCCACCTATAATACATTTATTAACCCCTATCCTGCCCCCCACTACACCGCCGCCACTGTAATACATTTATTAACCCCTAAACCTAAGTCTAACACTAACCCTAACACCCCCCTAACTTAAATATTAATTAAATAAATCTAAATAATATTTCTATTATTAACTAAGTTAATCCTATTTAAAACTAAATACTTACCTATAAAATAAACCCTAATATAGCTACAATATAAATAATAATTATATTGTAGCTATATTAGGATTTATTTTTATTTTACAGGTACCTTTCAATTTATTTTAACTAGGTACAATCGCTATTAAATAGTTATTAACTATTTAATAGCTTACCTAGCTAAAATAAAGAGAAATGTACCTGTAAACTAAAAACTAACCTAAGTTACAATTACACCTAACACTACACTATACTTTAATAAATTATTCCTATTTAAAACTAAATACTTACCTGTAAAATAAACCCTAAGATAGCTACAATATAATTAATAATTACATTGTAGCTATCTTAGGATTTATATTTATTTTACAGGTAACTTGGAATTTATTTTAGCTAGTTAGAATAGTTATTAAATAGTTATTAACTATTTAATAACTACCTAGCTAAAAGAAATACAAAATTACCTGTAAAATAAATCCTAACCTAAGTTACAATTAAACCTAACACTACACTATCATTAAATAAATTAAATAAATTAACTACAACTACAATTAAATACAATTACATAAACTAACTAAAGTACAAAAAATAAAAAAAGCTAAGTTACAAAAAATAAAAAAAATAACTTACAAACATTTAAAAAAATATTACAACAATTTTAAGCTACTTACACCTAATCTAAGCCCCCTAATAAAATAACAAACCCCCAAAATAAAAAAATGCCCTACCCTATTCTACATTAAAAAAGTTCAAAGATCTTTTACCTTACCAGCCCTTAAAATGGCCTTTTGTGGGGGCATGCCCCAAAGAATTCAGCTCTTTTGCCTGTAAAAGAAAAATACAACCCCCCCAACATTAAAACCCACCACCCACATACCCCTAATCTAACCCAAACCCCCCTTAAAATAACCTAACACTAATCCCCTGAAGATCATCCTACCTTTAGTCGTCTTCACTCAGCCGAGCCACCGATGGAACTGAAGAGGACAGGCAGAAGTGATCATCCAAGGGGAGCTGAAGAAATCTTCCATCCGATGAAGTGATCCTCCAAGCGGCGCTGAAGAAATCTTCCATCCGGGCGATGTCATCTTCCAAGAGGCGCTGAAGAAGTCTTCTATCCGGGCAAGGTCATCTTCGAAGCCGGGTCTTGAATCTTCATCCCGCCGACGCGGAACATCCTTCTTTCAAGTTCAATCCAGTCAGCCAATCAGATTGAGCTTGCATTCTATTGGCTGATCGGAACTGTTCCGATCAGCCAATAGAATGCAAGCTCAATCTGATTGGCTGACTGGATCAGCCAATCGGATTGAACTTGAATCTGATTGGCTGATTCCATCAGCCAATCAGATTTTTCCTACCTTAATTCCGATTGGCTGATAGAATCCTATCAGCCAATCGGAATTGAAGGGACGCCATCTTGGATGACGTCCCTTAAAGGAGCCTTCATTCGTCGGTAGTCCGTCGGGAAAGAAGGATGTTCCGCATCGGCGGGATGAAGATTCAAGACCCGGCTTCGAAGATGACCTCGCCCGGATAGAAGACTTCTTCAGCGCCTCTTGGAAGATGACATCGCCCGGATGGAAGATTTCTTCAGCGCCGCTTGGAGGATCACTTCATCGGATGGAAGATTTCTTCAGCGCCCCTTGGATGATCACTTCTGCCGGTCTGGATGTCCTCTTCAGTTCCATCGGTGGCTCGGCTCGGAGACGACTAAAGGTAGGATGATCTTCAGGGGATTAGTGTTAGGTTATTTTAAGGGGGGTTTGGGTTAGATTAGGGGTATGTGGGTGGTGGGTTTTAATGTTGGGGGGGTTGTATTTTTCTTTTACAGGCAAAAGAGCTGAATTCTTTGGGGCATGCCCCCACAAAAGGCCATTTTAAGGGCTGGTAAGGTAAAAGAGCTTTGAACTTTTTTAATGTAGAATAGGGTAGGGCATTTTTTCTATTTTGGGGGGGTTTGTTATTTTATTAGGGGGCTTAGATTAGGTGTAAGTAGCTTAAAATTGTTGTAATATTTTTTTAAATGTTTGTAAGTTATTTTTTTTATTTTTTGTAACTTAGCTTTTTTTATTTTTTGTACTTTAGTTAGTTTATTTAATTGTATTTAATTGTAGTTAGTTGTAGTTAATTTATTTAATTTATTTAATGATAGTGTAGTGTTAGGTTTAATTGTAACTTAGGTTAGGATTTATTTTACAGGTAATTTTGTATTTCTTTTAGCTAGGTAGTTATTAAATAGTTAATAACTATTTAATAACTATTCTAACTAGCTAAAATAAATACCAAGTTACCTGTAAAATAAATATAAATCCTAAGATAGCTACAATGTAATTATTAATTATATTGTAGCTATCTTAGGGTTTATTTTACAGGTAAGTATTTAGTTTTAAATAGGAATAATTTATTAAAGTATAGTGTAGTGTTAGGTGTAATTGTAACTTGGGTTAGTTTTTAGTTTACAGGTACATTTCTCTTTATTTTAGCTAGGTAAGCTATTAAATAGTTAATCACTATTTAATAGCTATTGTACCTAGTTAAAATAAATTGAAAGGTACCTGTAAAATAAAAATAAATCCTAAGATAGCTACAATATAATTATTATTTATATTGTAGCTATATTAGGGTTTATTTTATAGGTAAGTATTTAGTTTTAAATAGGATTAATTTAGTTCATAATAGAAATATTATTTAGATTTATTTAATTAATATTTAAGTTAGGGGGGTGTTAGGGTTAGTGTTAGACTTAGGTTTAGGGGTTAATACATTTATTACAGTGGCGGCGGTGTAGTGGGGGCAGGATAGGGGTTAATAAATTTATTATAGGTCGCGACGGTGTAGGGGGGGCAGGATAGGGGTTAATAAATTTAATATAGGTTGCGGCGGGGTCAGGAAGCAGCGGTTTAGGGGTAAAACTATTTATTTATTTGCGGCGAGGTGCGGGATCGGCAGGATAGGGGTTAATAACTTTATTATAGAGGGCGACGGTCTAGGGGGGGCAGGATAGGGGTTACTAGGTATAATGTAGGTGGCAGCGGTGTCCGGGAGCGGCGGTTTAGGGGTTAATACATTTATAAGACTTGCGGCGGGGTCTAGGAGCGGCGGTTTAGGGGTTAATACATTTATAAGACTTGCGGCAGGGTCTAGGAGCGGCGGTTTAGGGGTTAGTAATTTTATTTAGTTGCGGGGGGCTCCGGGGGCGCCGGTATAGGGGGTAGAACAGTGTAGTTAGTGTGAGTGCTTAGTGACAGGCTAGCAATAAAGCTGGGAAAAAGCCGAAGAGCAGCAAGATCGGATGAGTGATAACTCTCACAGTCCGCTGCTCATCGCCCTGCGGCTTTTTGACAGCTTTATTTGATAACTTATGCGTATTTTTTCAGGTCCGCGGCGGCGAAGGTAGGCGAACTTAGGCGGGCGTATTGGGCCGGCGAAGGCAGGAAACTTGACATGATGATAACTACCCCCCTATATCTTTTACTGTTATTACCATATTTGCATATCCTTAGGAAGAGGATTGTTTGGAAGAGGCAGTGAGTAAGGAGTACAGCGCAACACTTGTTTGTAAATTCTTATTGATTTCTTCCTGTTTGAAGTGTTTGCAGCTTAACTCCCACTTTATCAAATATGGCATCAGAAGATGTCTTTTTCTTTAGGGATAAGTTGTTTGCTGAATTATCAGGAAAAGTGACATCACACCATCTAACACTATAACTAATGAAATGATTAGTATAAATATATTACTGTCAGACATAGAAAAAGCTATGACCAAAGAACTAAAACAAAGGATAGAATTGTTTTTTGTAGAGAAATACACAAGTAAGGTTTAATACCACAAGGCTTTAAATTTAAAAAGAATTGTACTTTTACCCTGAGCCCCACTCTGCAAACTGAGTGGGATCAGGTTCAGAATAAAGCATCTAATGGGTTAATAGAGGACCTAAGAAAGTCTAGGTAGGAGATTTTAGAACAAATGAATGCACAGATAACTGACCTGAAGGAGAAATTGGTAGGGAGGAAAGATGAAAAAGAATATAAGGAGAGGCAAAAACCTATGATAGGAAGACTTGAGACCCTCAAAAAAGACATTTTAGTTACCAAATGGAATAAATTTGAATTAGAAGCATTAGAGGACAGTAAATTAATTTAGATAATTCAAGGTCAAGGACACAAAAGGATTCATCAAATGATAACAAAAGGCACATAATAGAGTAGAAAATCCAAAAGATAAATGGATAGATAAGAGAAATTACCAAAATAAGAGTAGGGACTGGAATAGACAGACGAATGACAGGGGTACCTACACCAATTGGGGGTATAGCAATAGGGGTAACAAAGTATGCCATGAGACCAATGACTGCTATGAGATAGCTTATAATAACCAACGTGGACCAGGGAACAAACACTTGTAGGAGGAATGGAGGTTATGACAATAGACATAGGCTAGAAAAATCAAGGGGAAACAGAAGAAAACAAGTATCCGAGGAAACAGAGGAGTAAGATCTAGAGCAAGGAGCAAAGAGACAAAAGTAACAGTTGAAAAGATAGGAGTATTTAACCTCAGTAAGAAGGAATTGAGTCAAGAGGAACAAAGGGTTTTGGGTCTAGGTCTATCCTTCGCTCCTACATCAAGGATGAATACATTTGAGACCCACATTAATGTGAAACAATTCGTAAAAAAAACTAATGTTAAAAAGTTTTTTTATTAAACATCCATTAGAGAGATGTTTAAATCCCACAATAAATCCAGGGAACACACATGGAACCTACAGGCATATAGATCTAAAACCCAGATCAAAGTTCTATCCGACATATGAGATAGGTAGTAATTTAGAAACCTTTGAGAAGGCGGTACTAAAAGACTTAAGAAAATAAAATTTAAAAAGATGAAGTACTATTTTACAAGAAAAGAAAGGGACACTCTGGATAAATTAAAAAAGAATGACAATATCATAATCAAACCTGCTGAGAAGGAAGGAGGGATTGTGGTGATGGACAGAGATAAATACATACAGGAGGCCAATTGACTTCTAGGGGATGTGAATACATATAAAAAAAATTAGATCTAGCTCCAGCTAGTTCCTTCAATAAAAAAACTATTAAGAATATTAAATGCAGGTAAAGAGAAAGGTGTACTAAATAATGGGGAATATAAGTCCCTGACTCCTTCCTTCCCTACAATACCTATTTTTTATTTCCTGCAAAAAATACACAAGGACCTTAATAATCCCCCCTGTAGGCCAATAATTACAGGTATATAGTCTATCACATCCAATGTTTCCCATTACGTAGATAGATTCTTGCAAAAATATGTGCAACATTTAGACTCCTACTTGAAAGACTCCACAATTATATTATACATTTTGGATACAGTACATGTAGAAGGAAACCTAATATTGGCATCATGTGATGTTACGTCACTATACACAATAATTGACCATAGACTAGGTGTAGAAGCAGTAAAGAGCTTTCTGGATAAAGATACAGAAATGCATCTTGATCAAAAAGACTTTATATTGGAATGTATATTGTTCATATTGGAACATAACTATTTCTCATTCAATGGTCAATACATTCTAATGTTGGAAGGAACAGTGATGGACATGAGATTTGCGCCTAGCTATGCTAACCTATTTATGGGTTATTGGGAGGAGAGATTTTTGTCCTCTGCTGGGCTTGGTGCAAATCTCATGCTTTTCAAAAGATATATTGATGATATACTTATCATTTGGAAAGGGAGGGAACTGGGTCTTAAGAAGCTATTTGAGGCTATGAATATTAATGCATCAAATTGGTCTGCATGGCTGTCGTCCCAGAAGGAGACCTCTTCTAAAGATGTTGCACAAGAAAGCCACAAACAGTTTGCTGAAGACAAGCAGACTAAGGACATAAATTACTGGAACCATGCCCTGTGGTCCGATGAGACCAAGATAAACTTATTTGGTTCAGATGGTGTCAAGCATGTGGGGTGGCAACCAGGTGAGGAGTACAAAGACAAGTGTGTATTGCCTACTGTCAAGCATGGTGGTGGGAGTGTCATTGTCTGGGGCTGTATGAGTGGTGCCGGCACTGGGGAGCCACAGTTCATTGAGAGAACCATGAATGCCAACATGTACTGTGACGTACTGAAGCAGAGCATGATCTCCTCCCTTCAGAGACTGGGCCGCAGGGCAGTATTCCAACATGATAACAACCCCAAATACACCTCCAAGATGACCACCGAAGCTGAGGGTAAAGGTGATGGACTGGCCAAGCATGTCTCCGGACCTAAACCCTATTGAGCATCTGTGGGGCATCTTCAAACTGAAGGTGGGGGAGCGCAAGGTCCCTAACATCCACCAGCTCTGTGATGTCATCATGGAGGATTGGAAGAGGACTCCAGTGGCAACCTGAGAAGCTCTGGTGAACTCCATGCTCAAGAGGGTTAAGGCAGTGCTGGAAAATAATGGTGGCCACACAAAATATTGACTCTTTGGGCCCAATTTGGACATTTCCACTTATGGGGTGTACTCACTTTTGTTACCAACGGTTAGACATTAATGGCTGTATGTTGAGTTATTTTGAGGGGACAGCAAATTTATATATATATATATATATATATATATATATATATATATATATATATATATATATATATATATATATATATATATATATAATACATACAGTCAAACCTAGACTACTTGTGGAGCACAAAAAAAAATCAACCAGTATTGAGTGCTAATACCTCTTGTGTAAAATCTATACCATTTACAGATTCTGGGCCCATAACCCTATGCCACATATATGGCAAAATAGCATCTCAGGCCCACTGTAGGTAATTTTTTCAGCGATCAACACACACATATTATGTATTGTTTTTTCAGCAGACCCAGCAGATTCACATTATACTATTATTTTATGTATATATCATTACACATGGGAAGAGAAGTCAGCAAATAAACGTGTAAACAAAATGTATATTTTTGTTAAAATTTTAATAAACAAGGTTGTAAAAAATAGTGTGTTTTTTTACCATAAAAATAACGGTTTATCTATATATGAAAAAGTTCATTTGGGTATATCTGTATAACTTTGATGTACATGTAGGGTCTCCCATGAGTAGCTACTGAAAATAGTGCACAGGCATTTGTAATTTCCCTAAGCACATACAAAACATAAAAATGGACTGCACTCTCAGACTGGACTGGATATACATCATAAGTCACTGAAAAACTCTCAGCTCTTAATACTTACAGACAGCTGTACAGTTTTCTGCATCCTGGGCAGTTAAACCCTGACCAGCCTGAGTAACAAGAACCTAGGGGAAATTATCAACACAACACACAGAAAACCTTGCACTCTCTAGTTAGCACACAGTAATATTTAAAAGAAAAATGGGAGACTTGGTTGCGTTTGGCACCAAATAGTTTAAGCCCTGGACCATGTCAAGGTCTCTTCCCTCCTGGGACCCTACCCAAGCAGCCACACAATGCATGCTTTCAAACAAACAAACAAACAAACAAACAAACAAACTGATAACTAAACCAGGGGGTCACAGGCCTTTGTAATTTCCCTAAGCTCATACAAAACACAGAAATGGACTGCATTTTCAGACTGGACTGGGTAAACATCCTAAGTCACTGTAAAACCAACAGCCCTTAAAGGGATACTGAACCCAATTTTTAGCTTTCATGATTCAGATAGAACATGCGATTTTTAATCAACTCTCTAATTTACTCCTATTATCATTTTTTCTTCCTTCTCTTGGTATCTTTATTTGAAAAAGCAGGAATGTAAGCTTACAAGCCAGGCCATTTTTGATCAGCACCCTGGAATTAAAAATGAAACAATTAATTTCTGCTTATTTCAGACAGGTTACCTACAACAAATATTTATCCACACAGGTTTCGATGATAGAGCTTAGAAAAATAAAATTACATACTATTATTTATTGAGTCAGGAGTAAAAAAATACAGTTTTTTCATATTTTATGCGCTATTTTTAAAATCTTATAATACATACACATATAATAATGGTATATTTTGAATCTGCTGGGTCGGTTGAAAAAAACAATATACAGTTTGTATAGTTTATTCACACAAACTTTACTTCTAAAAGTGTTTAAACGTGAACTGCAGCAAAAAGCTCAAAACCAGTTTATCACATAGGTGGGAAATGGCTTAGCAGCCAAAGGGTTAAAGGGATACTGAACCCAATTTTTTTCTTTCATGATTCAGATAGAACATGCAATTTTAAGCAACTGCCTAATTTACTCCTATTATCATTTTTTCTTCGTTCTCTTGGTATCTTTATTTGAAAAAGCAGGAATATAAGCTTACAAGCTGGGCCATTTTTGATTCAGCACCCTGGGTAGCGCTTGCTGATATTGGGCTCCTAGGCTTACATTCCTGCTTTTTCAAATAAAGATACCAAGAGAACGAAGACAAATTAATAATAGTAGTAAATTAGAAAGTCGATTAAAATTGCATGCTCTATCTGAATCATGAAAGAAAAAAATGTGGTTTCAGTGTCCCTTTAATACTTACAGGCAGCTGTACAGTATCAGCTACCAGGGTGCAAGCTAATGACTATGTAGGTTTCAGATAAAGCTAGCACTCACTGGTTTTTTTCAAGTGCTTTATAGTGCACAAATCATATACTGTAAGGTTTCAGGTATCTCACCCCTTCTTTAGACTATAAACACTGTTACTGAGTAGATAAGTAGCTACTAACCAAAACATAAATAGATATGTCTACGATTCCCCACACAAGGAGAGCACTCATCCACCATCATGGAAAGCTCCGACTGGCCCAATAGAGCTCTCTCTCACTCTGAGCTTTGAGTAGTGGGATAGGTGCGCAGGAGCCATGTTTCCCACTTTGCACATAAATTGGAGCGCAAGCTCCCCAATAAAGTAGCACTGGCTAGCACAAGTAACACTCATTAGGGCCACAGATTAGACCACCAACATTATAAGAAAAAATCCCCCAAAGCCCCCACATTAAAAAAAAGTATGTGCTACTCCTGCTGTGCATCGTTACCCGGGGCATTTTGCAGCCCATTCAGGGCTTCAGCCCCTCCCCCAATACACCACTGATAGAATTTGTGTCTATCACACTTCAAGATTATCCCTCTTTCCCCATACATTTCTAGATTTTAGCCTGTCTTGTTCTAAGCACAGAACTTTCCAACCTTCTTCACAAACAAGCTATAGAACTAGCTCAAATTTCTTAATCACTATTTTCCTTATCAAAAAGAGATATGGACAATTTTCATAAATTTAAGAGATCGAAATGCTTTTGTAACTTGCAATAATTTAAAAACAAAGAAAATTCACCTATTCTCCTACATATGGACAATATGGGCTAGATTACAAGTGGAACTATAAATTATTGCACACCCGCAAACTGGCAAATTTGACCATTTGCATGCACATGATAAATAACCAGCCTTTAAAAGATAAGATCTCTGGTTAATTTTCTAAAAGTGCCCCAAATACACTCAAAATAGAGGGCATAATATTTTTTTTTATTAAAAAACTGATCAAGACATTTTTGGTGCTTTAAAAGCTCAACAATCAGCTGAGAAAAAAAGATCTCTTGGAATTAAGAAGCCATTTACAGGATTCTAGAAGGGCAAACTGTACCTTGTCTTTCTTAATAGAGGTCATCATTCCTTTCATTTCTGTATATGAAGGAGAGAGACATACATTACAACATAGTTCTCAATAAAATAAGCAGTTGAAAACTTGTACTGAAAATAAAAAGGAAAACAAATATTGTATGTATGAATAGCTATCATACTTTTCAAATACTAAGTAGAAATTGTCTTTGAAGTGCAAAATACTTTAAAGGGATAGTAAACACCAAAAATGTTATTGTTTAAAAAGATAGATAATCCCTTTATGTAACATTCCCCAGTTTTCCATAACCAACACTGTTATAGAAATATACTTTTTACCTCTCTAATTACCATGAATATAAGATTCAGCTGACTGTCTCCTTATCTCAGATCTTTTGACAGACTTGAATTTCAGGCAATTAGTGCTGACTCTTAAATAACTTTACGTACGTGAGCACAGTGTTTTCTTTCCTAAGATATGGAGAGTCCACAATGTCATTCAATTACTAGTGGGAACATCACTCCTGGCCAGCAAAGCTGTTAAGTGTCACTCCCCTACCCATAATCCCCAGTCATTCTCTTTGCCTCTGTCAATGGAGGAGGTGAAGTTTGGTGTCTGAAGAAATTAATTCCTTTTTCGGGTACTTTTTCCGGCAAACAAGGATTTGGGTTTAGCTGAGTCCACGTCAATCTCTTCAGTAGCATAGTGGTTGCTTTTAAGCAGTTAGGAAGTTGTGAGGTAGTCCTTTCTTTGTTTCCTAACACATTGCTTCCCATGGTACAGAAAGCCAGAGTTGGTTACTCTGTTATTTATTTTTCTATAGGTCTCTGTAAGGAGTATGTGTCCTTTCAAACCTTGTAAACTTTCTTCTAGCCAGACAGCTAGACTGCAGGTAAGTGCTTTTGTCTTCTAGGTCTTGGAGACTTGCACTTCAGAAGAATATGTCAAATGCAGTAGATGGGGACATTTTTAAAATCCTTTATACAGGATTTTCTTTGGCAGTGGGCAGGCACATTATGTATGTTGAGACATGGGGTATATTTATTATAGTGCAGACGGACATGATACGATGTTGCATCGTTGCATTAGGGGGCTACATGCTTACTCCCCTTCACACTTTATGCTTATTGTTTTTATGTGAGTTTTAAATAAACCCCTTTTTAACTAAGCTAAGTGTCTGCACCTGACTATCCTTGGAATCGCTCATTGGGGTGGATCCCACTTGGCAGTTGTATCCAGTGTTCCAGTTTATAGCCAGGACTAGGGTTAGCTGATACACCCTAAGCTATCAGCCCGTTTCCACCAGCACATAAGTGTGTTCCAGCTAAATGTGAGTATCCATTTGGCTAACTGAGATGTGATGTTGGATTACACTTCTAATTTACACATGAGGCGCCCCTTTGTTTTGTTTCCATTTTAGTACCTGATCTGGAGGGATCTGCGACGAGGAGAGCAGCCGTACATCTTACATTTTGAACATATTGGTTGATTGACTAAGCACAGTATCACCTGACACATTGGGGGACTGTTTTGATCTCTTTTCATCTTATGTTTGATTTGGTATTGGTTTTTTATTTTATTTTATGTTATTTTTTATTTTATGTTATTTTTTCATTGATATTTGTGTTTGTATTTTTTAGTGATTTTTTCTGTATATCTTATATTTTTTATCTTAATAGTAACTTCATTTATAGATTGTTTGTATGATAGGATATTTGATTGTCAGTTTTGGCTACTATATGATCTTTAGAGTGCGCCCCCTTTAATTGCTTGTTGTATTGTTCCTCTTTGGAGCCTTAATATTACTCTTAATGCTTTGCAGCAGGCTCCGGTTGAGCCAAAGCATTCCATAGATATTAAGTTGCTATCTTGGAAGGTTTTGTTTCTTATTGCTATCTCTTCTGCTCGGAGAGTTTCGGAACTCTCGGCTTTGCAGCGTGATTCACCTTACCTTATCTTTCATGCGGATAAGGCGATTCTTCATAATAAATTGGGGTTTCCTCCAAAAGTGGTTTCTGATAGAAATATTAATCATGAAATTGTTGTTCCTTCTCTCTGTCCCAGTCCTTTTTCTCATAAAGAAAGTCTGTTGCACAATTTGGATGTTGTGCATGCTCTAAAATTCTACCTACAGGCGACTAAGGATTTTCGTCAGTCTTCTGGACTGTTTGTTTTTTTTCTCGGGAAAGCGTAAGGGTCAGAAGGCTACTTCTACTTCTCTTTCCCTCTGGTTGAGAAGTATGATTCGTTTTGCTTATGAGACTGCTGGACAGCAGCCTCCTAAGGTTATTACAGCTCTTTCCACTATGGCTGTCTCCTCTTCTTGGGCTTTCAAAAATGAAGCTTCTGTGGAACAGATTTGCAAGGCTGCAACTTGGTCCTCTCTGCATACTTTTTTTCAAATTTTCCAAATTTGATGCTTTTGCCTTGGCTGAGGCCTCTTTTGGGAGAAAGCTTCTTCAAGTGGTGGTGCCTTCTGTTTAGGTCTGCCTGTCTTGTGCTCCCTCCCTGTTCATTCTGTGTCCTCTAGCTTGGGTATTGGTTCCCACTAGTAACTGAATGACGTTGTGGACTCTCCATATCTTCCTTTTCCATTTCCCTTTGGTCGAATGACTGGGGATTATAGGTAGGGGAGTGACACTTAACAGCTTTGTTGTGGTGCTCTTTGCATCTGATGTGGATTTATAACTGACAGTGTTTGCAGTACTGTACGTCTGGTCTCAGGATTGATGTGGGCTTAAAATTGACAGTGTTTGCAGTACTGTTCATCTGGTCTCAGATCTGATGGGGGCTTATAACTGACAGTGTTTGTAGTACTGTACGTCTAGTCTCAGATCTGATGTGGGCTTATAACTGACAGTGGTTGCAGTACTGTACGTCTGGTCTGAGGTCTGATGTGGGTTTATAACTGACAGTGGTTGCAGTACTGTACGTCTGGTCTTAGATCTGATGTGGGCTTATAACTGACAGTGTTTGCAGTACTGTACGTCTGGTCTTAGATCTGATGTGGGCTTACAACTGACAGTGTTTGCAGTACTGTACGTCTGGTCTCAGGTCTGATGTGGGTTTATAACTGAGAGTGTTTGCAGTACTATACGTCTGATCTCAGATCTGATGTGGGCTTATAACTGACAGTGTTTGCAGTACTGTACGTCTTGTCTCAGGATTGATGTGGGCTTATAACTGACAGTGTTTGCAGTACTGTACGTCTGGTCTCAGGTCTGATGTGGGTTTATAACTGACAGTGTTTGCAGTACTGTACATCTGATCTCAGATCTGATGTGGGCTTATAACTGACAGTGTTTGCAGTACTGTACGTCTGATCTCAGATCTGATGTGGGCTTATAACTGACAGTGGTTGCAGTACTGTACATCTGGTCTCAGGATTGATGTGGGCTTATAACTGACAGTGTTTGCCGTACTGTACGTCTGGTCTCAGGTCTGATGTAGGTTTATAACTGACAGTGTTTGCAGTACTGTACGTCTGATCTCAGATCTGATGTGGGCTTATAACTGACAGTGGTTGCAGTACTGTACGTCTGGACTCAGGATTGATGTGGGCTTATAACTGACAGTGTTTGCAGTACTGTACGTCTGGTCTCAGGATTGATGTGGGTTTATAACTGACAGTGGTTGCAGTACTGTACATCTGGTCTCAGGATTGATGTGGGCTTATAACTGACAGTGTTTGCAGTTCTGTACGTCTGGTCTCAGGATTGATGTGGGTTTATAACTGACAGTGTTTGCAGTACTGTACGTCTGATCTCAGGTCTGATGTGGGTTTATAACTGACAGCATTTGCAGTACTGTACGTCTGGTCTCAGGATTGATGTGGGTTTATAACTGACAGTGTTTGCAGTATTGTACGTCTGGTCTCAGATCTGATGTGGGCTTATAACTGACAGTGGTTGCAGTACTGTACGTCTGGTCTAAGGTCTGATGTGGGCTTATAACTGACAGTGGTTGCAGTACTGTACGTCTGGTCTAAGGTCTGATGTGGGCTTATAACTGACAGTGGTTGCAGTACTGTACGTCTGGTCTCAGGATTGATGTGGGTTTATAACTGACAGTGGTTGCAGTACTGTACATCTGGTCTCAGGATTGATGTGGGCTTATAACTGACAGTGTTTGCAGTTCTGTACGTCTGGTCTCAGGATTGATGTGGGTTTATAACTGACAGTGTTTGCAGTACTGTACATCTGATCTCAGGTCTGATGTGGGTTTATAACTGACAGCATTTGCAGTACTGTACGTCTGGTCTCAGGATTGATGTGGGTTTATAACTGACAGTGTTTGCAGTATTGTACGTCTGGTCTCAGATCTGATGTGGGCTTATAACTGACAGTGGTTGCAGTACTGTACGTCTGGTCTAAGGTCTGATGTGGGCTTATAACTGACAGTGGTTGCAGTACTGTACGTCTGGTCTAAGGTCTGATGTGGGCTTATAACTGACAGTGGTTGCAGTACTGTACGTCTGGTCTCAGGTCTGATGTGGGCTTATAACTGACAGTGGTTGCAGTACTGTACGTCTGGTCTCAGGTCTGATGTGGGTTTATAACTGACAGTGGTTGCTGTACTGTACTTCTGATCTCAGGTCTGGTTTGGGCTTATAACTGACAATTGACAGTGTTTGCAGTACTGTACTTCTGATCTCAGGTCTGGTGTGGGATTGTAATTGACAGTGTTTGCAGTACTGTACGTCTGGTCTCAGGTCTGATGATAATTGATGCATGTAAAAAAAATACTATAATATTATTAAGCACAATCCCACCTGCTGCTTTTCTGGATCACCTGCAGGTTGTCCAGTCATTTTATGGCGGACGACTCCCAACTCTGTTCACCCAACTATCACCATCTGCCAGCACATTCTTTTTTTATTTTTCACCACTGTTTAAGGAAGATAAACATTATGTACAACGTCTGCAGTCAGGGAAACGTATTGGAACCATCTTAAAATACTTAACAAAAATGAATTCACTTTTTCAAATCATTGTATTGATGAGACATTGTAAAGTGCGGTGGCTGCAAATGCAGTTTCTTCAGCTGAGCTAAGAATCTCTAAATCTATAACTTTTATGACTTATAACAACAATGTTTCCTATTTTAAACAATTGTATGAGCTATAAGATTTTACTCTGAGGAAAATGTAATCTGCCCTGTAAATTACAGGATGAGCGTAACACTGTTTTTCCCTTGGTAGTTAAATTGCACCTCTGTAATTTCAGACTTTCTGTGTCTGAAGTGATCTCATCACACCAGGACGTTGTTGTAAACTGCAACTTATCCATCTTGTTATTTTCTATTTCTAATAATATGTGTTTTGTGAAGTCTCAATATGTTTTATGATTGCCCACACTTGATAATTCCAATGTATTAATACCTCAGTTTGTCTTTTTCTTACAGCATTCTTTTATATACAAATTAAACAACAATATTATATTTTAAATTATTTCCCAAATAACCTGATGCTATGCAGATGTGGATATAAACCCATTTGATTTGGCCCTGTCAAGGGATTGTGTTTAGCTGTATACAGGTTTAGCACCTTATAGTTTGTGAATATTTATTAAGTAGTTAAACAGCCAAAAGCAGGATCCCACAAAAAATGGAGCAGCGATTCAAACAAAGCATGAGAGCATCATAGTCATATTATCTAAACGAGTTTTTAGAGTTAAGCGTTAGATATTGAAAGATCATCTGCTCCGCAGACTAACCTATGGGGCCTATGTAACAAAGGTCTGTCGGACCTGATGCGACAGTGCGGATCAGGTCTGACAGACCTCGCTGATTGCTGAGAGCAATACGCTCTCCGTATTCAGCATTGCACTAGCATCTCTTGTGAGCTGCTGGTGCAATGCCGCCCCCTGCAGATTTGCGGCCAATCAGCCACCAGCAGGGGAGTGTCAATCAACCCGATCGTACTCGATTGGGTTAAATTGCGATGATGTCTGTCCGCCTGCTCAGAGCAGGCGGACAGGTTATGGAGCAGCGGTCTTTAGACCGCTGCTTCATAACTGGTGTTTCTGGCAAGCCTATAGGCTCGCCAGAAACACGGGACCTCAAGCTTCATCTGTAGTTGATAAATGGGCCCCTAAATCTAATGAACGTTATCCATTAAAGGGACAGTCTAGGCCAAAATAAACTTTCATGATTCAGATAGAGCATGTAATTTTAAACAATTTTCCAATTTACTTTTATCACCAAATTTGCTTTGTTCTCTTGGTATTCTTATTTGAAAGCTTAACCCAGGAGGTTCATATGCTAATTTCTTAGACCTTGAAGGCCACCTCTTTTCAGAATGCATTTTAACAGTTTTTCACCACTAGAGGGTGTTAGTTCACGTGTTTCATATAGATAACACTGTGCTCGTGCACATGAAGTTATCTGGGAGCAGGCACTGATTGGCTAAACTGCAAGTCTGTCAAAAGACCTGAAATAAAGGGGAAGTTTGCAGAGGCTTAGATACAAGATAATCACAGAGGTTAAAAGTATATTAATATAACTGTGTTGGTTATGCAAAACTGGGGAATGGGTAATAAAGGGATTATCTATCTTTTAAAACAATAAAAATTCTGGTGTAGACTGTCCCTTTAATCCCACCACTGCATTAAATCCTGACTGCATGTGCTGCTACACCACGTATTTTTACTATAGTCACTGCTTAAAACCTTAGTTTGAAGGATCTCCTTTAATTAAATGTGAAAGTAACCACCCAGTACAAGCCTACTTAGCACCCAAAAATCTTACACTCTATGATCCTCTTCCACCAAGATCCAAAAAATTCAAAAGACTCAAGCCTCCACAATCAATAAAAGACCTTTATTTCTTTACATATAGGGTCCCTGCAACATATACAATGTTTCAAGCCTGCAATAGGCTCTTAGTCATGTACACTTTAATTATACAGGTTCCTGCCTTTTATACCTGCACCTGTTGTCCATTAACCCATTCCATGAAAACACAACTATTGCAACAGCGGCATCTTGTGGATGCAAGTCATATTACATCAAAATTTATTTCTTTATTTTTTTGTATTTTCCAAATGGAATAGGTAAGTGACATCTATATAAAAATTTAAAAACAACATAAAAACCTATATATACAATTAAAAGAGGAGCATGAAAAAATGACCAATCGGAATTAAGGTAGGAAAAATCCTATTGGCTGATGCAATCAGCCAATAGGATTGAGCTTGCATTCTATTGGCTGATTGGAACAGCCAATAGAATGCAAGCTCAATCCTATTGGCTGATTGGATCAGCCAATAGGATTGAACTTCAATCCTATTGGCTGATTGCATCAACCAATAGGATTTTTCCTACCTTAATTCCGATTGGCTGATAGCCAATCGGAATTCAAGGGACGCCATCTTGGATGACGTCATTTAAAGGAACCTTCATTCAGTGTTAGGACGTTGATGGAAGAGGATGGCTCCGCGTCGGCTGGATTGAAGATGGACCTGCTCCGCTCCGGATGGAAGAAGATAGAAGATGTCAACTGGATGAAGATGTCTGCCAGTCTGGATGCAGGGCCGCCATCAGGGGGTGACAGGGGTGACTCCTGTCAGGGGCCCAATGGGCCAGGGGGGCCCCATGAGACAAGAACTAAAAAAAAAAAAAAAGTAAAGTATTAGCATTTGAGAGGATTTCTGAGTGTGCACTAAACCACTTTGACAGTGTGAGACAGACTTGGCACTTTGTTTGTACAGTGTGCGCGTACCACAACTTATGGTTCCACCAAGACCATATACAGGGAGTGCAGAATTATTAGGCAAGTTGTATTTTTGAGGATTAATTTTATTATTGAACAACAACCATGTTCTCAATGAACCCAAAAAACTCATTAATATCAAAGCTGAATAGTTTTGGAAGTAGTTTTTAGTTTGTTTTTAGTTATAGCTATTTTAGGGGGATATCTGTGTGTGCAGGTGACTATTACTGTGCATAATTATTAGGCAACTTAACAAAAAACAAATATATACCCATTTCAATTATTTATTTTTACCATTGAAACCAATATAACATCTCAACATTCACAAATATACATTTCTGACATTCAAAAACAAAACAAAAACAAATCAGTGACCAATATAGCCACCTTTCTTTGCAAGGACACTCAAAAGCCTGCCATCCATGGATTCTGTCAGTGTTTTGATCTGTTCACCATCAACATTGCGTGCAGCAGCAACCACAGCCTCCCCGACACTGTTCAGAGAGGTGTACTGTTTTCCCTCCTTGTAAATCTCACATTTGATGATGGACCACAGGTTCTCAATGGGGTTCAGATCAGGTGAACAAGGAGGCCATGTCATTAGATTTTCTTCTTTTATACCCTTTCTTGCCAGCCACGCTGTGGAGTACTTGGACGCGTGTGATGGAGCATTGTCCTGCATGAAAATCATGTTTTTCTTGAAGGATGCAGACTTCTTCCTGTACCACTGCTTGAAGAAGGTGTCTTCCAGAAACTGGCAGTAGGACTGGGAGTTGAGCTTGACTCCATCCTCAACCCGAAAAGGCCCCACAAGCTCATCTTTGATGATACCAGCCCAAACCAGTACTCCACCTCCACCTTGCTGGCGCCTGAGTCGGACTGGAGCTCTCTGCCCTTTACCAATCCAGCCACGGGCCAATCCATCTGGCCCATCAAGACTCACTCTCATTTCATCAGTCCATAAAACCTTAGAAAAATCAGTCTTGAGATATTTCTTGGCCCAGTCTTGACGTTTCAGCTTGTGTGTCTTGTTCAGTGGTGGTCGTCTTTCAGCCTTTCTTACCTTGGCCATGTCTCTGAGTATTGCACACCTTGTGCTTTTGGGCACTCCAGTGATGTTGCAGCTCTGAACTATGGCCAAACTGGTGGCAAGTGGCATCTTGGCAGCTGCACGCTTGACTTTTCTCAGTTCATGGGCAGTTATTTTGCGCCTTGGTTTTTCCACACGCTTCTTGCGACCCTGTTGACTATTTTGAATGAAACGCTTGATTGTTCGATGATCACGCTTCAGAAGCTTTGCAATTTTAAGAGTGCTGCATCCCTCTGCAAGATATCTCACTATTTTTGACTTTTCTGAGCCTGTCAAGTCCTTCTTTTGACCCATTTTGCCAAAGGAAAGGAAGTTGCCTAATAATTATGCACACCTGATATAGGGTGTTGATGTCATTAGACCACACCCCTTCTCATTACAGAGATGCACATCACCTAATATGCTTAATTGGTAGTAGGCTTTCGAGCCTATACAGCTTGGAGTAAGACAACATGCATAAAGAGGATGATGTGGTCAAAATACTCATTTGCCTAATAATTCTGCACTCCCTGTATAGTACAACATTTTCAAAATCCATAAGTACAGCTGACAGATGGGAAAATTTGTACACTATATTTGAAGTGGTGCTCTTGGTTGGGGAAAATGGGGAAAAATCAAACAAACATATGTCAACCTTTTAAAAGTACTTTTCTTCATCTAGCCATCTACCCAGCTCATTAATGTACAATTTTGAATTCATAGAATTATTTTTGTTTGCACATTTACAAATATGATTATTTAAAAAGTGATCTCTTAATTTCTGCAATTTTTTTTTATCATGCATGTCACACACTGTTGATTTAGAGGATGCAAGGTGCATAAATGTTTCCTCCTGTGAGTGTTTCTGTTGGTGTCTGTGTGTATGTCTTTGTGCTTTGGTTTGTGTCTCTATGAGTGTGTATGCATTTTTTTTCTGTGGGTCTCTCTGTGAGGGTGGGTATGTTTGTCTTTGTGCATTTTCTGTGGATGTCTGTAAGGGTGTGTGCATGCATATGTCTTTGAGCTTTTTCTATGGGTGTCTCTGTGAGGGTGTGTGTATGTTTGTCTTTGTGTATTTTCTCTGGATGCCTCTGTGAGGGTGGGTGTGTATGTCTGCGTTTTCTGTAGATGTCTCTGTGAGGGTGTGTGTTTTCTGTGGGCGTCTCTGTGAGGGTGTGTGTATGTCTTTGTGTGTTTTCTGTGGATGTCTCAGTGAGGGTGTGTGTATGTATGTCTTTATGTGTTTTATGTGGTTGTCTCTGTGTGTGTGTATGTCTTTGTGTGTTTTCTGTGGGTGTCTCTGTGTGTGAGTATGTCTTTGTGTGTTTTCTGAGGCTGTCTTTGTCGGTGTTTCCTTGGGTGTGTGTGCAAGTTTGAGTTTGTGTGTGTGTGTGTGTATCAATTGTCTGTTCCTTTTTAGGACATTTTGACCTTACTACTGATTATTCACATCTTTCTACAGACTTTAAGACTAATTAGACCTTTCCGGAAGTCACCAATCTACCATTAAACCTTTAAATTATTGTTTAGACAGTTCAGGGCCCTTCCTTTCAGCCACTGCATGCTGTTGTCATCATTTAGTTGGCATCTTCCTTTACAAAAAGATAATCAGAACTCCATATTTTGTTTTCTAAATCTCTTTTTTTTTTTTTACAAAACAAAACTGTAGTTTACCTCATTACTTGTCAGGTCAACGTAAACAAGTGTGTATGTTTGGGTGTCTGTATCTGAGTGTGTTTCTTTGCGTGTCTGCTAGAGTGTCTATATGTGAATCCTTATGTGTGAGTGTGTGTGTTTCAGTGTATGAGTGTGTCTGTGTGTGTATGTGTATGTTACTACCTTTACAACATTTCCAAGTTTAAATAGACACTTAAGAATAAAGTGCATATACATTTTAGTCACTTGGTCAAAAATTGCTCGTGTCAAAGGAGGGGGGGCCTGATCAATGGTTAAGTCAGGGGCCCCAAAATTTCTAGTGGCGGCCCTGTCTGGATGTCCTCTTCTGCCCGGATAGGATGAAGATTTCTGCCGGTCTGGAGGTCCACTTGTGCCCGGCTGGGTGAAGACGTCTCAAGGTAGGGTGATCTTATGGGGGTTAGTGTTAGTTTTTTTAAGGGGGGTTTGGGTGGGTTTTAGAGTAGGGTTGGGTGTGTGGTGGTGGGTTTTAATGTTGGGGGGTTGTATCTCTTTTTTTACAGGTAAAAGAGCTGATTACTTTGGGGCAATGCCCTGCAAAAAGCCCTTTTAAGGGCTATTTGTAATTTAGTATAGGGTAGGGAATTTTATTATTTTGGTGGCTTTTTATGTTATTAGGTGGCTTAGATTAGGTGTAATTAGTTTAAAATTCTTGTAATTTTTTTCATTTTCTGTAATTTAGTGGGTTCAGTTTTTGTACTTTAGTTAATTTTATTTCATTGTAATTAGTTTTATTTAATTGTAGTTAATTTATGTAATTATTTTAATGATAGTGTAGTGTTAGGAGTAATTGTAACTTAGGTTAGGTTTTATTTTACAGGTACTTTTGTCTTTATTTTAGCTAGGTAGTTATTAAATAGTTAATAACTATTTAATAACTATTGTACCTAGTTAAAATAAATACAAAGTTGCCTGTAAAATTAAAATAAATCCTAAAATAGCTACAATGTAATTATTAATTATATTGTAGCTATCTAGGGTTTATTTTATAGGTATTTAGTTTTAAATAGGAATAATTTAGTTAAGAATAGTAATATTTATTTAGATTTATTTAAATTATATTTAAGTTAGGGGGGTTAGGGTTAGACTTAGGTTTAGGGGTTAATAACTATATTATAGTGGCGGCGGTGTAGGGGGGCAGGATAGGGGTTAATATATATATGGACAATTAGTAAGAACAAAACGTAATTGTACTACAGATTCTAAATTCCAAATACATGCAGAGAGTACCAATCAGCATCTGAAAGCCAGAGGGTACAACACAGAACTTTTGAACAAAACTAAGACAAAAGTAGACCTCTTAAATAGGGAGGATCTAGTACATAAAAATAAAACACGGAAACAGAAAGAAAACACTAAACCAACCTTTATTACTAATTACAGTAAGGATTACAATAAGATCTGTAATATTGTACGGAACTGTCTTCCCATCCTTGAAAGTGATATAAAACTTAAGAAAATTGTGGCTAATGGTTGCCACTTTTCAGCACGAAGAGCGAAAACTTTGGGGAGCATTTTGGCCCCTTCTATGTTACCTACAAGTGATGGTCAGACATGGCTTACAAAAAGGCTAGGTTGCTATAAATGTCATGGTAGGATATGTAAAACGTGTTCCCATATTGAACAAGGAAATAGTTTCAAATCTAGCACAACTGGAAAAGAATTTGACATACGTTATAGAATTACCTGTAACACCACATACATCATATACCTTTTGACATGTCAAGGATGTAAGAAACAATACGTGGGACGCACGAAACGTGCCCTACGTGATAGGGCCCTCCAACATCTGAGGGACATAAGTAATCCAGATTGTTCTACTCCAATAGCAAAACATTTTAGACAGGAACACAACTCAGACGATTCATTACTGACTATACAGGGTATAGATCATGTGCCAAGACATAGAAGAGGGGGAGACAGGGAGAGACGTTTGGACCAGAGGGAAGTGTTTTGGATTTTTAATTTAAAGACCAAGCACCCCTCTGGTCTAAACTCTATTATGGATGTAGATTTATTTTATTGAATTTTTTATTCATAATAGATCACTACTTTGTAAATGTAATTTTGATAAAAGAGAGATTTTCAAATGTGAGGTTATGAGTGATAGCAAGCATTGCTTTTCAAATATTCTAAATATAAAAAAAAATTTTGGTTTAAATTAGTTCTTTTACCCATAAAGGGTTAATAAAATACAGGTGTCTGCTATTACCTTAATTCCTTACCTCTTAAATAGTACTAGTGGGTGTGGACATAAACTATGCCAGTGAACAAGGGCTAACATTGGGCCCGAAACATGTTTGGCTATTTTAGTCCTGAAACATCCTGTTGCAGGCCTGTGACTTTTGTTTTTCTATGTTTTTAACTTTTTGATGAATAAATTTTGAATTTTTTACCTATTTTTCTAGTCCTCTTTCTGGAGTAGCGGGATAGCAGAGTGTGTTTACTATATATATATATATATATATATATATAATGTAGGTGGCGGTGGGCTCCGGGAGCGGCGGTTTAGGGGTTAAACAATTTATTTAGTTGCAGCCGGGTCCGGGATCGGCAGGATAGGGGTTAATAACTTTATGTAGGTGGCGGCGGTATAGGGGGCGGCAGATTAGGGGTTAATAGGTATAATGTAGGTGGTGGCGGGGTCCGGGAGCGGCGGTTTTGGGGTTAATATATTTATTATAGTTATGGCGGGGTCCGGGAGCGGCGGTTTAGGGGTTAATAACTTTATTTAGTTGCGGGGGGCTCCATGACCGGCGGTATTGGGGGTAAAACAGTATAGTATAGTGTGGGTGCTTAGTGACAGGCTAGCAAGAAAGCTGCGAATAAGCCGATGAGCAGCGAGATCGATGACTATCAGTTAACAACAGTCTTGGTGCGGAGCTTTTTGACAGCTTTCTTGATAAATTTGGCGAACGTATTCAGGTCTGCGGCGGTGATTTTAGGCGAGCTTAGGCGAGCGTATTGGTGCCGGCGACTGCTAGAAAGTAGACAGCTTGATAAATAGAGGCCAATATCTTGCTCTTAATGTTTTGCAGCAGGCTCCGGTTGAGCCAAAGCATTCCATAGATATTAAGTTGCTATCTTGGAATGTTTTGTTTCTTATTGCTATCTCTTCTGCTCTGAGAGTTTCGGAACTCTTAGCTTTGCAGTGTGATTCGCCTTACCTTATCTTTCATGCGGATAAGGCGGTCCTTCATAATAAATTGGGGTTTCTTCCAAAAGTGGTTTCTGATAGAAATATTAATCATGAAATTGTTGTTCCTTCTCTCTGTCCCAGTCCTTTTTCTCATAAAGAATATCTGTTGCACAATTTGGATGTTGTGCATGCTCTAAAATTCTACCTACAGGTGACTAAGGATTTTTGCCAGTCTTCTAGAGTGTTTGTTGGTTTCTCTGGAAAGCGTAAGGGTCAGAAGGCTACTTCTACTTCTCTTTCCCTCTGGTTGAGAAGTATAATTCGTTTTGCTTATGAGACTGCTGGACAGCAGCCTCCCAAGGTTATTACAGCTCATTCCACTAGGGCTGTCTCCTCTTCTTGGGCTTTCAAAAATGAAGCTTCTGTGGAACAGATTTGCAAGGCTGCAACTTGGTCCTCTCTGCATACTTTTTTTCAAATTTTCCAAATTTTATACTTTTGCCTCGGCTGAGACCTCTTTTGGGAGAAAGGTTCTTCAAGTGGTGGTGCCTTCTGTTTAGGTCTGCCTGTCTTGTGCTCCCTCCCTATTCATTCTGTGTCCTCTAGCTTGGGTATTGGTTCCCACTAGTAATTGAATGACGTTGTGGACTCTCCATATCTTACTTTTCCATTTCCCTTTGGTCGAATGACTGGGGATTATAGGTAGGGGAGTGACACTTAACAGCTTTGTTGTGGTGCTCTTTGCATCTGATGTGGATTTATAACTGACAGTGTTTGCAGTACTGTACGTCTGGTCTCAGGATTGATGTGGGCTTAAAACTGACAGTGTTTGCAGTACTGTTCATCTGGTCTCAGATCTGATGTGGGCTTATAACTGACAGTGTTTGCAGTTTTGTACATCTAGTCTCAGATCTGATGTGGGCTTATAACTGACAGTGGTTGCAGTACTGTACGTCTGGTCTGAGGTCTGATGTGGGTTAATAACTGACAGTGGTTGCAGTACTGTACGTCTGGTCTCAGATCTGATGTGGGTTTATAACTGACAGTGGTTGCAGTACTGTACGTCTGGTCTCAGATCTGATGTGGGTTTATAACTGACAGTGGTTGCAGTACTGTACGTCTGGTCTTCGATCTGATGTGGGCTTATAACTGACAGTGTTTGCAGTACTGTACGTCTGGTCTCAGGTCTGATGTGGGTTTATAACTGACAGTGGTTGCAGTACTGTACGTCTGGTCTTCGATCTGATGTGGGCTTATAACTGACAGTGGTTGCAGTACTGTACGTCTGGTCTCAGGTCTGATGTGGGTTTATAACTGACAGTAACAGTCAATTTGTGTCGGCACCTAAAACCACTGTCGACAAGGCAAAAATAGGACACTGCTGAGAAGTGTCAAAGGAGCTGAACAATTGTTAACAAATTGCCCCAACGCCGTGTATAATTGCAGTGTCAATACCTCTCACCTCACTTGGTCGTAAGAGTCCAATGCCACCTTGCCAAACCCTTAGAGGAACAGAAGCCAACAACGACCTTCAGTGCGCAAACCAGGTGCACACGGAGCCGGTCCGGCACTTGACGCCCACTCCGACCGCTCCGGTCTCCTCTGTGTAATTCCTCCCTGATGGCGTGTGACGTCACTGGACCTACTTACGGTTCACAGAACTTCTTTCTCCCGGCCAATGCTGTATGATCCTTGGCAATTACCAAGACCGAGATGGGTAGGCTGAGACTGAGTAGCAGATGAAATACACTGGAACTGGTGCAACCTCGGTTCCACAGGATAGAAAATAAAGAGTTCAAATCAGGTGCACAAACAGCCAGATGTAAATTCGAAGTTTTCTTTATTGCAAGTAAAATTTTCCCTCCAGGGATAAAGGATTCTCAAGCTTGGTAGTGAGTGTCTGCTGACATGTTTCGGCGATGAAGCCGTAATCGTAACATGTCAGCAGACAGTCACTAGAGTGAAGCTATCTCCACTCACTACCAAGCTTGAGAATCCTGTATCCCTGGAGGGAAAATTTTACTTGCAATAAAGAAAACTTCGAATTTACATCTGGCTGTTTGTGCACCTCATTTGAACTCTTTATTTTATAACTGACAGTGTTTGCAGTACTGTACATCTGATCTCAGATCTGATGTGGGCTTATAACTGACAGTGTTTGCAGTACTGTACATCTGGTCTCAGGATTGATATGGGTTTATAACTGACAGTGTTTGCAGTACTGTATGTCTGATCTCAGATCTGATGTGGGCTTATAACTGACAGTGGTTGCAGTACTGTACATCTGGTCTCAGGATTGATGTGGGCTTATAGCTGACAGTGTTTGCAGTACTGTACATCAGGTCTCAGGTCTGATGTAGGTTTATAACTGACAGTGTTTGCAGTACTGTACGTCTGATCTCAGATCTCAGATCTGATGTGGGCTTATAACTGACAGTGGTTGCAGTACTGTACGTCTGGTCTCAGGTCTGATGTGGGCTTATAACTGACAGTGTTTGCAGCACTGTACGTCTGGTCTCAGATCTGATGTGGGCTTATAACTGACAGTGTTTGCAGCACTGTACGTCTGGTCTCAGGATTGATGTGGGTTTATAACTGACAGTGTTTGCAGTATTGTACGTCTGGTCTCAGGTCGGATGTTGATTTATAACTGACAGTGGTTGCAGTACTGTACTTCTGATCTCAGGATTGATGTGGATTTATAACTGACAGTGTTTGCAGTATTGCATACCCCGCAACTGTCCCGATTTTCGCGGGACAGTCCCGATTTTAGGGGTCTGTTCCCCTGTCCCGGGTTGCTAGCCATCTGTCCCGATTTGCCCCATGCATTAAAAAAAAAAAAAATGTTTTTTAATTCTATTGGACCCATACTCAGAAGCAGCTGACTTTGCTCTCACATAGATACCTGTTAGATTCCCTGTGAAAAAGGAATGGTGTGTGGGTTAAGCAGGAGTAAAAAGGCTGTATACACTCAGACCACGGGTAATGGTGACCTCTCTAACCTACCCCTGGTAGTGATGATGTCTAACCCCTGATGATAATACTAGCATGCCTTCAGTTTTATACAATGAGCAGTGCTAATACCAGGCAGTGACGTGCACTGAGGTCAGAGGCTGGTGAGGCACTTGCGATGATACACCAGAGAAACCTTTATGAACCCGATAGAGTTAGCTTAAATTTACTGTGAAATTGTCAGGTTGCACAAAGAAAATCCCACTATTTTATTTTTGAATATTTTTTCCCCTCCTATATGCCTAATTGGTTTCTGCTACTCAAAAAAAAAAAAAAAGACTCTTTTGCCCCCTTGGTGAATTAGATCAGACTTGCTGTAACCAGTAAGTCTGGTTACAGCAAGTCATGGAAGTGTCTATTCCAGTCAGTCAGACTTTTTTTTGGCTTATCTGTCTCCTCCTAACCTCTGTTGGAACATCTGTTTACTTTTTATATACAGTATAATTTAGCCATAGGAAAGTGCAGGGCTGCAGAATAGCCAGAAACGGCTTAAGGTTTAAGGAAGCAGGGAGGAGGAGTGTATGTGGGTTGTGTGAGTGAGACTAGCAACAATGTTGCAGGCTAAGGGAGGGATCTTGACTTACCAATAAAAAGGGGCTTCTGGGAGTTTGAGGCCCTCTTTTTCTGTTCCTGGCCATCACAGATCTTCTCCCACCCCTCCCACCCTGATAGCGGCTTTTGGTTAAAGTTGTAGGTTAGGTCTCCTTGGCTCCGGGCAGAGTTAGTCGACTCAGAGTCCGTTGGTAAGTCCGGGGATTTAATGTTTCAGCTCCTTTCGGAAATCGCTTGGTGTTCGCCTGTCGAATCCGGAAGACCAATAAGGTTTGAGCGGTGTTGACACTCTAAGGGGCGGGCGGTAGCGACCCAGGCGTCAGATAGAAAGCGGGGAGGAGTGACGGCCATTGCGGGAGGAGTGACGTAGCCAGGCGTGTGCCTGGGGAAAGCTTCTCCTGGTTTTGCGGTGGGCCAAACAGCTCGAGTAAATCCTTCTATCCGTTATGCGTTGTAGCCGAGCTCCGCTTTGTGTCAGCTGCCTGGGCCTGCTTCCTGCTTCATGTGAGTTAGGTAGTTAGTTTGTTTGCCGCTTAATGTTCTTTTAAGTTGAGGTTATAACGTTTACATGTAACCATGTAAACGAGTTAGTAAGTTAGGTAAAACGCCCGGATGTTTCGTTAAATAAACATCCAGGGGTGCCTTGAGTTAATAAATGACCCAAGGGTCTTTAAATCCCAATTTGTTGTTGTGTCTTTATTTATTAGGTTAAGCAGATGGTTAAGTGGGGGAGACTGGGTTTTTTCTTACAGGGTCGCACAACATTGCTCCTTTAATCCCTTATGCCTTTCTTGTCACATTCTTGAAATTACCCCCCCCCCCCAAAGATTTTAAAATACAGGGTATATATAGTACAGTGACTGAGCTCAATCTTGTCCTTAAACCTGAACAAATAAACTTCTATTTGTTACACCATACATGTGGTTATTTGATTATTATTATTATTATTAAACATAAAATCTTTGCATTTTGAAGTTGCATGATAAATTGTAGGTTGCCAATGTAAATTAGCCTGACTAGGGGAATAATTTAGATCTTTCTTATCACTCTTTGGTACACTTCCTGGGCAGATGCAAACAATCTGTATTCTGTAAATATTTGATTATCCTGATAACACAGCAAACCCAAATGTAAATCCCCTTGTTATCAAATTATTCCTTTACATAATATTGTGTTGCTACTTTCACAGTTAACATAAAGGATATTTCTGTTTTTATCCCCCACTGCCAGTGTCTAAATGAAATAAAAAGCAAGTGAGTGGTGCTTGTGTGCATGCTCTCCTCATGAGCAATATGAGCAATTTTTGTCACTGAAATAGCTGCACAAAAATTAATACATTCATGATGTTATAACTTACTTGTATAAGTAAAAATTGAGGAGCTGCAGACACACAAGCAGCTGGAATTTATACTGCTTTTGTGGATTATTTAACCCTATAAGCTATGCACATAACATGAATTAACTATCTGCAGAGTGTATAGGGTTAAACTTACAGAGCAGTGAATATAAATTCCAGCTGCCATTGTGTCTGCAGCTCCTAATTTATTAGGTATACAACCTTTGTAGCAAGTTTAAAAAAAACTTCTGTAGTGCTAAGCTGGGAGGGGGAGAAGGAGGAATGACAAATACTTATAGCTGAACTTTGTCCATACCTCCTGTAGCTTTATCCTGCACCAAAAAAACAATAATAAATCAGGAGCTATTGCACATGTTAGATACTGGTTAAGTGTATTATGCTAAAAAAAAATAAAAAAATAGGAATAATTATTTGTCAATCCACCTCCCAGCCTAGCACTACGGAAGATTGTTAAACTTGCTACACGGGTTGTATAAGTAATAAATTACGGAGTAGCGGACACAACAGCAGCTGGAATTTATACTCACTGCTCTGCAAATTTAACCCTATACACTCTGCACATAGTTAATTCATGTTATGTGCAGAGTGTATAGAGTTAAACTTACAGAGCAGTGAGTATAAATTCCAGCTGCCGATGGAGACTTGTCTTCAATCTTCATTACCTGAGCCTGAAGTGGTGATGGTCCGGTCACCGGTCAGACAGACCCCTGACACAGTCACACGTGGGTGGCTCCCCAGCTCGCTCCTCCACACACAGCTGCTCTACTGCTGTGCTGACAGGCCCTCCGGCTCCTCCTGGCTACTCTCACTCTGACACTCACTAAAGTACAGGGCCAAGCAGATGAGGACTCCTGACGACAGCTGACTGAGTCTGACCTGTCACCTGACTCCTGAGACACACCGAGGTGACTTGAGCTGATGTCAAGTGATTCGTGACAGAGAGATGACTGGATGCCTGGATGGGCACTGGGGCCGGGCAGGCACTGACACTGACAGTCACAGCTGAGAGAAGAGTAGAGCTCAGTGAGTCACTCTGATGATCTGACCGACCGGAACTTCAACCGTTGGACAGACTTGAGTTGACGGCCGCACGTGACAAGACGCTCTCAATTCGATTCCGCACCTCACAATTTCCCGCCCAGCACTGCTAGTCAGCCCAGCCCAGAGACTCAGACATGCTCATGTCTGATTGGTTGAGGGGCCGGCAGGGCTCCCGAGGCTTGAAGAGACAAGCCTCCGGTGGGAGCAGTATGGGCCGCAAGAGAGACTGCAATTAGCTCTTATTCACCGCTGGGTGGCAGTCTCTAGCGGCCCATACAAAACAATACATTCATATTGTGCAATGGAAGGGTAAATGGCCTCTACTTTCTTGCGCAATATGAATGTATTAGTACTTAATATTAAGTTTTGGGGTTTTTTAACAATAAAAGTCAATACACTACTACTGAATTTGGTGGAGGGGTGGGGGGGTCACCTTTTGATTAAATAAAAAAAAATTGGGAAAAAAATGATTTATTTTTTATTTTTATTATTATTATTAAAAAAGCTGTAATACCCACATTGGCCAGGGGAGGCACTGCCTCACCTGCCTCCTATGAGTGCACGTCACCAGGGTAATGAACAGTGGCAGCTGCAGACTGCCAGCTAATGTGCTTGCCAACCCCAGGACCCCATGCAATGAATTACAGATACCCATATATGATGTAGTGTGTGTGTCTGTATCCATAACTGTGTGTGTGTATCTGTATGTATAAGTTTATGCTATGAAGTGTGTGTGTGTCTGCATGTATAAATGTAAGCTATGTAGTGCGTGTATGTGTATCTGCATGTATAAGTGTATGCTATGTAGTGTGTGTGTATCTGCATGTGTAAGTGTATGCTATGTAGTGTATGTGTATCTGCATGTATAAGTGTATGCTATTTAGTTTGTGTGTATCTGCATGTATAAGTGTATGCTATGTAGTGTTTGTGTATCTGCAGGTATAAGTGTATGCTATGTAATGTGTGTGTGTATCTGCATGTGTAAGTGTATGCTATGTAGTGTGCTACTGTGCATTTTTGCTGACTTTAAAGGCCATAATCTAGAATACTAATGGGGAATGCAGAGAGCAGTTTTAAAGAATTTATTATTAAATGTCCAATTAAGATATTTAACAATGTCTCTGCAAAGGTTAATTAAATACATAGCTCACATAGCCATACCAGTGGTTTGAGCTTGTGTTTGATTTGCTGCCTAACGGCTAGATTTAGAGTTCGGCGGTAGCCGTCAAAACCAGCGTTAGAGGCTCCTAACGCTGGTTTTGGGCGCCCGCTGGTATTTGGAGTCAGTGATTAAAGGGTCTAACGCTCACTTTTCAGCCGCGACTTTTCCATACCGCAGATCCCCCTACGCCATTTGCGTAGCCTATCTTTTCAATGGGATCTTTCTAACGCTGGTATTTAGAGTCGTTTCTGCAGTGAGCGTTAGAGCTCTAACGACAAGATTCCAGCCGCCTGAAAATAGCAGGAGTTAAGAGCTTTCTGGCTAACGCCGGTTTATAAAGCTCTTAACTACTGTACCCTAAAGTACACTAACACCCATAAACTACCTATGTACCCCTAAACCGAGGTCCCCCCACATCGCCGCCACTCGATTAAAATTTTTAACCCCTAATCTGCCGACCGCCACCTACGTTATACTTATGTACCCCTAATCTGCTGCCCCTAACACCGCCGACCCCTGTATTATATCTATTAACCCCTAACTTGCCCCCCACAACGTCGCCGCAAGCTACTTAAAATAATTAACCCCTAATCTTCCGACCGCAAATCGCCGCCACCTACGTTATCCCTATGTACCCCTAATCTGCTACCCCTAACATCGCCGACCCCTATGTTATATTTATTAACCCCTAATCTGCCCCCCACAACGTCGCCGACACCTACCTACACTTATTAACCCCTAATCTGCCGAGCGGACCTGAGCGCTACTATAATAAAGTTATTAACCCCTAATCCGCCTCACTAACCCTATCATAAATAGTATTAACCCCTAATCTGCCCTCCCTAACATCGCCGACACCTACCTTCAATTATTAACCCCTAATCTTCCGACCGGAGCTCACCGCTATTCTAATAAATGTATTAACCCCTAAAGCTAAGTCTAACCCTAACACTAACACCCCCCTAAGTTAAATATAATTTTTATCTAACGAAATAAATTAACTCTTATTAAATAAATAATTCCTATTTAAAGCTAAATACTTACCTGTAAAATACATCCTAATATAGCTACAATATAAATTATAATTATATTATACCTATTTTAGGATTAATATTTATTTTACAGGCAACTTTGTAATTATTTTAACCAGGTACAATAGCTATTAAATAGTTAAGAACTATTTAATAGTTACCTAGTTAAAATAATTACAAATTTACCTGTAAAATAAATCCTAACCTAAGATATAATTAAACCTAACACTACCCTATCAATAAAATAATTAAATAAACTACCTACAATTACCTACAATTAACCTAACACTACACTATCAATAAATTAATTAAACACAATTGCTACAAATAAATAAAATTAAATAAACTATCTAAAGTACAAAAAATAAAAAAGAACTAAGTTACAGAAAATAATAAAATATTTACAAACATAAGAAAAATATTACAACAATTTTAAACTAATTACACCTACTCTAAGCCCCCTAATAAAATAACAAAGCCCCCCAAAATAAAAAATTCCCTACCCTATTCTAAAATACAAATATTACAAGCTCTTTTACCTTACCAGCCCTGAACAGGGCCCTTTGCGGGGCATGCCCCAAGAATTTCAGCTCTTTTGCCTGTAAAAAAAAACATACTATACCCCCCCCCCCAACATTACAACCCACCACCCACATACCCCTAATCTAACCCAAACCCCCCTTAAATAAACCTAACACTACCCCCCTGATGATCTTCCTACCTTGTCTTCACCATGCCAGGTTCACCGATCCGTCCTGGCTCCAAGATCTTCATCCAAGCCAAGCGGGGGCTAGACATCCACTGAAGAAGTCCAGAAGAGGGTCCAAAGTCTTCCTCCTATCCGGCAAGAAGAGGACATCCGGACCGGCAAACATCTTCTCCAAGCGGCATCTTCTATCTTCTTCCATCCGATGACGACCGGCTCCATCTTGAAGACCTCCAGCGCGGATCCATCCTCTTCTTCCGACGACTAGACGACGAATGACGGTTCCTTTAAGGGACGTCATCCAAGATGGCGTCCCTCGAATTCCGATTGGCTGATAGGATTCTATCAGCCAATCGGAATTAAGGTAGGAATTTTCTGATTGGCTGATGGAATCAGCCAATCAGAATCAAGTTCAATCCGATTGGCTGATCCAATCAGCCAATCAGATTGAGCTCGCATTCTATTGGCTGATCGGAACAGCCAATAGAATGCGAGCTCAATCTGATTGGCTGATTGGATCAGCCAATCGGATTGAACTATATTCTGATTGGCTGATTCCATCAGCCAATCAGAAAATTCCTACCTTAATTCCGATTGGCTGATAGAATCCTATCAGCCAATCGGAATTCGAGGGACGCCATCTTGGATGACGTCCCTTAAAGGAACCGTCATTCGTCGTCTAGTCGTCGGAAGAAGAGGATGGATCCGCGCTGGAGGTCTTCAAGATGGAGCCGGTCGTCATCGGATGGAAGAAGATAGAAGATGCCGCTTGGAGAAGATGTTTGCCGGTCCGGATGTCCTCTTCTTGCCGGATAGGAGGAAGACTTTGGACCCTCTTCTGGACTTCTTCAGTGGATGTCTAGCCCCCGCTTGGCTTGGATGAAGATCTTGGAGCCAGGACGGATCGGTGAACCTGGCATGGTGAAGACAAGGTAGGAAGATCATCAGGGGGGTAGTGTTAGGTTTATTTAAGGGGGGTTTGGGTTAGATTAGGGGTATGTGGGTGGTGGGTTGTAATGTTGGGGGGGGGGTATAGTATGTTTTTTTTTACAGGCAAAAGAGCTGAAATTCTTGGGGCATGCCCCGCAAAGGGCCCTGTTCAGGGCTGGTAAGGTAAAAGAGCTTGTAATATTTGTATTTTAGAATAGGGTAGGGAATTTTTTATTTTGGGGGGCTTTGTTATTTTATTAGGGGGCTTAGAGTAGGTGTAATTAGTTTAAAATTGTTGTAATATTTTTCTTATGTTTGTAAATATTTTATTATTTTCTGTAACTTAGTTCTTTTTTATTTTTTGTACTTTAGATAGTTTATTTAATTTTATTTATTTGTAGCAATTGTGTTTAATTAATTTATTGATAGTGTAGTGTTAGGTTAATTGTAGGTAATTGTAGGTAGTTTATTTAATTATTTTATTGATAGGGTAGTGTTAGGTTTAATTATATCTTAGGTTAGGATTTATTTTACAGGTAAATTTGTAATTATTTTAACTAGGTAACTATTAAATAGTTCTTAACTATTTAATAGCTATTGTACCTGGTTAAAATAATTACAAAGTTGCCTGTAAAATAAATATTAATCCTAAAATAGGTATAATATAATTATAATTTATATTGTAGCTATATTAGGATGTATTTTACAGGTAAGTATTTAGCTTTAAATAGGAATTATTTATTTAATAAGAGTTAATTTATTTCGTTAGATAAAAATTATATTTAACTTAGGGGGGTGTTAGTGTTAGGGTTAGACTTAGCTTTAGGGGTTAATACATTTATTAGAATAGCGGTGAGCTCCGGTCGGAAGATTAGGGGTTAATAATTGAAGGTAGGTGTCGGCGATGTTAGGGAGGGCAGATTAGGGGTTAATACTATTTATGATAGGGTTAGTGAGGCGGATTAGGGGTTAATAACTTTATTATAGTAGCGCTCAGGTCCGCTCGGCAGATTAGGGGTTAATAAGTGTAGGTAGGTGTCGGCGACGTTGTGGGGGGCAGATTAGGGGTTAATAAATATAACATAGGGGTCGGCGATGTTAGGGCAGCAGATTAGGGGTACATAGGGATAACGTAGGTGGCGGCGGTTTACGGAGCGGCAGATTAGGGGTTAAAAGTGTAATGCAGGGGTCAGCGATAGCGGGGGCGGCAGATTAGGGGTTAATAAGTGTAAGGTTAGGGGTGTTTAGACTCGGGGTACATGTTAGGGTGTTAGGTGCAGACTTAGGAGGTGTTTCCCCATAGGAAACAATGGGGCTGCGTTAGGAGCTGAACGCTGCTTTTTTGCAGGTGTTAGGTTTTTTTTCAGCTCAAACAGCCCCATTGTTTCCTATGGGAGAATCGTGCACGAGCACGTTTTTGATGCCGGCCGCGTCCGTAAGCAACTCTGGTATCGAGAGTTGCATTTGCGGTAAAAATGCTCTACGCTCCTTTTTTGGAGCCTAACGCAGCATTTGTTTGAACTCTCGATACCAGAGTTAAATTTATGGTGCGGCCAGAAAAAAACCCGCGGAGCGTTAACAGCCCTTTTACCGCCGAACTCTAAATCTAGCCGTAAGTGTATTAAAATGTATGACTTTATTTAGAATTTTATTTAAATTACTTTGGTCTTATGATTTTTAAGCCCCACCCACCACATTTAAATTGTTTTGCTGGGGGGGGTGTCCCTCTTTTGAATTTTGAAATGTTGGGAGGTATGGTATTGTACGTCTGGTCTCAGGTCGGATGTTGATTTATAACTGACAGTGTTTGCAGTACTGTACGTCTGGTCTCAGGATTGATGTGGATTTATAACTGACAGTGTTTACAGTATTGTACGTCTGGTCTCAGATCTGATGTGGGCTTATAACTGACAGTGGTTGCAGTACTGTACGTCTGGTCTCAGGTCTGATGTGGGTTTATAACTGACAGTGGTTGCAGTACTGTACGTCTGGTCTAAGGTCTGATGTGGGCTTATAACTGACAGTGGTTGCAGTACTGTACGTCTGGTCTAAGGTCTGATGTGGGCTTATAACTGACAGTGGTTGCAGTACTGTACGTCTGGTCTCAGATCTGATGTGGGCTTATAACTGACAGTGGTTGCAGTACTGTACGTCTGGTCTCAGGTCTGATGTGGGTTTATAACTGACAGTGGTTGCTGTACTGTACTTCTGATCTCAGGTCTGGTTTGGGCTTATAACTGACAATTGACAGTGTTTGCAGTACTGTACTTCTGATCTCAGGTCTGGTGTGGGATTGTAATTGACAGTGTTTGCAGTACTGTACGTCTGGTCTCAGGTCTGATGATAATTGATGCATGTAAAAAAAATACTATAATATTATTAAGCACAATCCCACCTGCTGCTTTTCTGGATCACCTGCAGGTTGTCCAGTCATTTTATGGCGGACGACTCCCAACTCTGTTCACCCAACTATCACCATCTGCCAGCACATTCTTTTTTTATTTTTCACCACTGTTTAAGGAAGATAAACATTATGTACAACGTCTGCAGTCAGGGAAACGTATTGGAACCATCTTAAAATACTTAACAAAAATGAATTCACTTTTTCAAATCATTGTATTGATGAGACATTGTAAAGTGCGGTGGCTGCAAATGCAGTTTCTTCAGCTGAGCTAAGAATCTCTAAATCTATAACTTTTATGACTTATAACAACAATATTTCCTATTTTAAACAATTGTATGAGCTATAAGATTTTACTTTGAGGAAAATGTAATCTGCCCTGTAAATTACAGGATGAGCGTAACACTGTTTTCCCCTTGGTAGTTAAATTGCACCTCTGTAATTTCAGACTTTCGGTGTCTGAAGTGATCTCATCACACCAGGACGTTGTTGTAAACTGCAATTTATCCATCTTGTTATTTTCTATTTCTAATAATATGTGTTTTGTGAAGTCTCAATATGTTTTATGATTGCCCACACTTGATAATTCCAATGTATTAATATCTCAGTTTGTCTTTTTCTTACAGCATTCTTTTATATACAAATAAAACAACAATATTATATTTTAAATTATTTCCCAAATAACTTGATGCTATGCAGATGCGGATATAAACCCATTTGATTTGGCCCTGTCAAGGGATTGTGTTTAGCTGTATACAGGTTTAGCACCTTATAGTTTGTGAATATTTATTAAGTAGTTAAACAGCCAAAATCAGGATCCCACAAAAAATGGAGCAGCGATTCAAACAAAGCATGAGAGCATCATAGTCCTATTATCTTAATGAGTTTTTACCTCAGAGCAGGCGGACAGGTTATGGAGCAGCGTTCTTTAGACTGCTGCTTCATAACTGGTGTTTCTGGTAAGCCTATAAGCTCGCCAGAAACACGGGACCTCAAGCTTCATCTGTAGTTGATAAATGGGCCCCTAAATCTAATGAACGCTATCCATTCATCCCACCACTGCATTAAATCCTGACTGCATGTTCTGCTACACTACGTATTTTTACTATAGTCGCTGCTTAAAACCTTAGTTTGAAGGATCTCCTTAAATTAAATGTGAAAGTAACCACCCAGTACAAGCCCACTTAGCACCCAAAAATCTTACACTCTATGATCCTCTTCCACCCAGAACCTGATCTTAAATTCTAGCCTAGGGGGCTATTATAAAACACTACCCATGGAACTTACAGTTTAGAGGTATGTCTGAACCTTTCATTTATTTAGCCAGCTACTGCCTTTGTGCATATATGTGTTTGTACATTTGTGTATGTGTATAACTGTGTGTGTGTGTGTGTGTGCCTGTGTCCGTGTGTATGCAAGCGTTTTGCAAGTCCTTCTGAACATACTGGAAATGCCATGAATTTATTTATTTTTAAATAACGCTACTCCTTAACCAAAAAAATATTATGTGGATTAGGGGGGACTAGGGCAACGCAAAACCTAAATACACCAATGGGGGGGAGTAATAAGAATGAGTGATAGATAAAGAGGGAAAATTGTCGATGGAGTGATAAAGGAAGAGAGGCTGAAAGAGAGTGTGCTAGAGAGGCAAGGAGAGATAAAAGGGAGACATGGAGAAGGAGAAAGGGTGAATGAGAGGCTGATAATAGAGAGCACTGAATCATAGGAAAGAATGGGGAAAGATGTGTGAGTGAAAGTGTGAGAAATGAGCAGTATACATATATGTGCATATTATTTAGCAGAATCACATAAATTATGACACTTGTAAAATAATTCATTTATAAAAAATGTATATTTTAACAAAATTCTAAATGCAACATTTGTGTTTTTTTCTAGAGGTTTTCCTAGTGTACTGGAGCTTGTAAGAACAACTGCATCATTTGGCCATGAACACAGCTGCTCCCCTGGACATCATGGTCATGGTCAGGCCTAATCAGTTTTAAGCAGGGGTTCATCTAGATGTCCATTGCACTGTGCTAGTTTGTAAAGACTGCAACACATATATATAAGTGTAATATCTATAATATTGTTGACCTTCTAGTAAGAATACTGTAAAGCACCACCAGAATTCTCGAAATAGTAAAGGGACAGTCTACTGTATTCTTAGTTGAAACTAAACTTAGGCAGACTCATATGCTAATTTCTAAACCCTTGAGGGCTGCCTGTTATCACAGGCTTTTTAAATTCCTTTTCAACACAAAGAGACAGAAAGTACATGTGGGCCATATAGATAACACTGTGTTCAGGCACAGGGGGTTATTTAAGATAACACAATGCTAACTGCAAGACAATAGATAATAAACAGTGACAGTCATGTGATCAGAGGGCTGGAAGAAGGTTCTTAGATACAAGGTAATCACAGAGGTAAAAAGTGTATTATTATAACAGTGTTGGTTATGCAAAACTGGAGAATGGGTAATAAAGGGATTATCTATCTTTTAAAACAATAACAATTCTATTGTAGACTGTCCCTTTAAGACCAGAAACTTTCAGAAGTGGGGATATCACAGACTAATTCAACTATTTCAATATAAGGGTAAAGGAAATACTTCTAAACAAATGAATACACTCCAGCAGGTAAAGTGGATTATTGGGAACAATTTAAAGGGGGCGCATTTTTTGAGTAACATTTCCCTTTAAATCATGATTTCACTAAACTGTGTGTGCACTCAATCCCAGATCAGGTTTGTGGATGGGATTATGGCCTCTATTTAACAAGCTCCGTAAGGAGCTTGATGGCCCCTGTTTCTGGCGAGTCTTCAGACTCGCCAGAAACAGCAGTTATGAAGCAGTGGTCACAAAGACCGCTGCTCCATAACCTGTCCGCCTGCTCTGAGCAGGCGGACAGACATCGCCGGAAATCAACCCGATCGAGTATGATCGGGTTGATTGACACCCCCCTGCTGGTGGCCTATTGGCCGCGAGTCTGCAGGGGGCGGCGTTGCACCAGCAGCTCTTGTGAGCTGCTGGTGCAATGCTGAATATGGCGAGCGTATTGATCGCCGTATTCAACGAGGTCTGTTGGACCTGATCCGCACTGTCGGATCAGGTCCGACAGACCTTGATAACTAGAGGCCCATATGTTCTGTTGGTCTATTTAAGCATATCAGCTATAGCAGAGCAAACCTCTTACTTGACAAGTGAACTCTTTTTCTTTCTTTCCTTTGAACTTACAAATATAGGAATGCTCCTTATATTTCTACGCAAAGTAGCATTGTCTTCAAACTTGCTATTACTATTTTGAAATGTGGTTCTGCTATGGGCATAAGGATTTTCTCTTCTCTGATTTTAACTTTTGGTCACTCTTCCCTTTTTTTTACGCTACACTATAGCAGTATTCTTCAGCGTAGGAATGTTTCACACTTGGGTGCTCAGCACTTCCTTGCAGCAAATTCTACTCTCTAGCTATGGAGCTCCTGTGGGGTAGACCCCTAGATAAGGTCTACTTCACTCTTGGGAAGGAAAATACCTCCTTACTCAACCCATTTTTTTGCAGCACTGACTCCTAAGCCTGCCCACACAGTAACTTTGCCCAGATCCAGATCTTAAAGGGACAGTACACTGTAAAATTGTTTTAATATTAATGCATTTTTAATGACTTTTTATACCAGCTGCAGAGTATAAAATGTATGAAACATTGCATTTTCAGGTTTATTTGTGTATATGAAGTAATAACACTTGCATTGTCTTTTTATAACATCATTCACAACAAAGTATTTGTTAAAAAAATATTAAAATCTTCTTTCCAGTAAAAACTAGTTGGACATATGTATGTTATATATATAAGTGCACTGGAGCCCTTTGCAGTCAAGTAGATAAAAAAAGTGTTTTACTATAGATTTACTGTAAATATTATACATTTCAATGTTCTACACATAGCAGAATATATTCTATGTATTTGTAAATAGATATTCCTATATGTATATATATATACAGTATCTCACAAAAGTGAGATCACCCCTCACATTTTTGTAAATATTGTATTATATCTTTTCATGTGACAACAATGAAGAAATGACACTTTGCTACAATATAAAGTAGTGAGTGTACAGCCTGTATAACAGTGTAAATTTGCAGACCCCTCAAAATAACTCAACACAAAGCCATTAATATCTAAACCAACAAAAGTGAGTACACCCCTGAGTGGAAATGTCCAAATTGGGCGCAATTAGCCATTTTCTCTCCCCAGTCTCATGTGACTCATTAGTGTTACAAGGTCTCAGGTGTGAATGGGGAGCAGGTGTGTTAAATTTGGTGATATCACTCTCACACTCTCTCATACTGGTTATTGGAAGTTCAAAATGGCCCCTCATGGCAAAGAACACTTTGAGGAAAAGAGAATTGTTGCTCTACATAAAGATGGCTTAGGCTATAAGAAGATTGCCAAGGCCCTGAAACTGAGCTGCAGCACAGTGGGCAAGACCATACAGCAGTTTCACAGGCCAGGTTCCACTCAGAACAGGCCTCGCCATGGTCGACCAAAGAAGTTGAGTGCACGTGCTCAGCATCATATCCAGAGGTTGTCTTTGGGAAATAGACATATGAGTGCTGCCAGCATTTCTGCAGAGGTTGAAGGGGAGGGAGGTCAGCCTGTCAGTGCTCAGACCATACGCCACACACTGCATCAAATTGGTCTGCATGGCTGTTGTCCCAAAAGGAAGCATCTTCTAAAGACGATGCACAAGAAATCCCGCAAACAGTTTGCTGAAGACAAGCAGACTAAGGACATGGATTACTGGAACCATGTCCTGTGGTCTGATGAGACCAAGATAAACTTATTTGGTTCAGATGATGTCAAGCGTGTGTGGCGGCAACTAGGTGAGGAGTACAAAGACAAGTGTGTCTTGCCTACAGTCAAGCATGGTGGTGGGAGTGTCATGGTCTGAACCTGCATGAGTGCTGCCGGCACTGGGAAGCTACAGTTCATTGATGAAACTATGAATGCCAACATGTACTGTGACAAACTGAAGCAGAGCATGATCCCCTTCCTTCAGAGACTGGGCTGTAGGGCAGTATTCCAACATGATAACGACCAAAAACACACCTTCAAGACGTATAGAAGCAAGTGTCCATGCACTAAAGTTACCAGCAATTTAGACAGTATTTATATGAGCCCTTAACATGTTGGTATAAGCATGAATATCATCCGGATAAACATTCAAAATTGCAAACAAAGCTAGGACTTACTGGGTATCAACAATCCATGCCTTGTGTCCCCTCCTCTCTCGCTCCGCTCTTGTTCCCTGAAACTTAAAGTAGTTATGCTCCAGGAGAAATTTTACTATATACACCACAAATTCAATTTGTTCAACTGTGAGATGTGTTTTTGTGCAAAGAAAAAATTAATTGCCTCTAGGCCAAATTGATTTGGTATCCTAGAATAAAGTGAGACCAAATCAATAGTGACCCACACATATTCTTTTTCCCACTTATAATGTGTACACAATTCTAAAAGGTGTTTAGTGTCTTGTAAATGACTCCATAAGGTGCTCACAATTGGCTGTAGAATTGAGTCTACCCATTCGGATAGTAGCTCCAAAATTGAGCCTAAGCCTGACACAATGAGGCCTATCTATCAAGCCGTCAACTGTGCTGCATTTGCTGGGACCAATATACCTAACATCACCTAACATCGTGGCCGCGGGCCTGAATACGCTCTCCTTATTTATAAAAAAAGCTGTCAAAAAGTCACGCACCAAGTACGGGGTGATGAGCAGCGGACTGTTGTTGACTAACAGTCATCGATCTCGCTGCTATTCGGCTGTTTCACAACAATATTTATACCCTGTCACTAAACAACTCCACTATACTAAAAAGTTTAAACCCTTTCCCGCCGCTCGTGGAGCCTACCGCAACTCTAATAAAGTTATCAACCCCTATCCCTCTGCTCCCGGAGCCCACCGCAACTCTAATTTAACCCCTAAACCACCAGCCCCCCACATTGCCATAAACTAAATTAAGCTATTAACCCCTAAACCTAACAATCTGCTAACTTTACATTAAATATTAACTCATCCCTATCTTATAATAAATTTAAACTTACTTTAGAATTAAAATAAACTATATTAAACTATTAATTAACCTACCCTATTATACTAAAATTACATTAAATTATATTAAACTACTAATTAACCTACCCTAACTATTATACTAACATTATATTAAACTATATTAAACTATTAATTAATCTACCCTCACTATTATACTAAAATTACATTAAACTATATTAAACTAATAATTAATCTACCCTAACTATTATACTAAAATTACATTAAACTAACAATTCAATTACCTATATTACATTTCTAAAAACCTAACCCTACTCAAGTTATTTAAATCTACAATAAAGAATTACTAAGTTACAAAAAAAATAACAACTAAGTTACACAAAATAAAAAAGCTAAGTTACACAAAATAAAAATAAATTATCAAATATTTAAACTAATTACACCTAATCTAATAGCCCTATAAAAATAAAAAAGCCCCCACAATAAAAAAAAAAAAACAAGCCTACAAAAAACCTTAAAAGGGCCTTTCGCGGGGCATTGACCCAAAGAAATCAGCTCTTTTACCTGTAAAATAAAATACAAACACCCCCAACAGTAAAACACACCACCCACACAACCAAACCCCCAAAATAAAAACCTATTTAAAAAGCCTAAGCTCCCCATTGCCCTGAAAAGGGCATTTGTATGGGCATTGCCCTTAAAAGGGCATTTAGCTCTTTTTCAGCCCAAACCCTAAGCTAAGAATAAAACCCACCCAATAAACCCTTAAAAAAAACTAACACTAACCCTCGAAGATCCACTTACAGTTTTTGAAGACCGGATATCCATCCTCATCCAAGCGGCAGAAGTCCTAAGCGAAGCCGGCAGAAGTCTTCATCCACGCAGGCCAAAGTCTTCATCCAGACGGCATCTTCTATCTTCATCCATCTGTCGCAGAGCGGCTCCATCTTCAAGACATCCGGCACGGAGCATCTTCTTCTTACAATGTCTGTTGCAGAATGAAGTTTCCTTTAAATTACATCATCCAAGATGGCGTCCCTTACATTCCGATTGGCTGATAGAATTATATCAGCCAATAGGTATTAAGGTGGAAAAAATCCTATTAGCTGTTGCAATCAGCCAATAAAATTGAGCTTTCATCCTATTGGCTGATCCAATAGGGGATAGGGGTTAATACATTTATTTAGTTGCGGCGGTGTCGGGGAGCTGCGGGATAGGGGTTAATAGATTTATTTAGTTGCGGCGGGGTCCGGGAGCAGCGGGATAGGGGTTAATACATTTATTTCATTGCAGCGGGGCCTGGGAGCGGCAGAATATGGGTTAATAACATTATGTAGGTGTCGGCAGTGTCGGGCGGCAGATTAGGGGTGTTAAGACTCAGAGCTTATGTTAGGGTGTTAGGTGTAAACTTTACTGGTTTTCTACCATAGAAATCAATGGGAAATTTGCAGGTCTGTAGGTTTTGATAAATAGGTCGAATTAGGCTTGTCACAATTACGCTGCAGAAATTCCAGCATATTTGTGGTTGACGACTTGATAAATATCCCTCAATAGGTCTTCCACTTACTGTATATTCTCCAGCGACTTGTGGACCTTAGGAACATAATGGAAAAGTGGTATCTGTGTATGTTCAGTGAATAGAAAATCAGCAGTTTTTACATCTATGAATCTATTCCCTAATCCATCATCAATTATAGACTTAATTTTGTTTTGTTTTTGTCCATGGTATAGTCTGAATTGCAACCCTTGGGATGCTTCGTATATCACTGTGTATTATCATATACACGGCATATAAATGACACATAGAATACATAGTAGTAGATGTAGTTTGGAATTTTGATATATTCCCAGTATACCATTTGTAAGTACATGTTTATTTATATATATATATATATATATATATATATATATATATATATATATATATATATATATATAACAAATACAAGAAATAGGAAGGCGCAGAAATCAACAGCTAATTACCACCAGGATAGAAGGTGATATAATCAACAATACATCAATAAATAAAAATTAATGGTAAAAAGGAATGAAATAGTATAATAATAGCAGATGAATGTCAATATATATAGTACAAGACAATTCAGAACATAAATGTAGTAATATGTAGTAAGAAGCACAGTCCCAAAAGATGATAAATAAAATACTGGAAAACAATCTTCATCAATCTTTCCCCCTTTTGGATGTGCACTTACTTCCAGCAACCTCAATCCTATGAGGTAAGAGTGTAGCGATATCACTGTTGGACTAGGCACCTCCCGTAGTATGGATGGATCGTAGGTCTCTCAGTATGAAGCTTGCAATTCTTTCTGCAGTCGTGAACCTGTGATACACACCCTTGCTTCTCGTGCTCCTTTCGTGAGTAGAAACTCTCAATTCCCCGGTTATGCAAATGAAACCAGAGATATGTACATAGTGTAAAACCGTTTATTTACCACATATAAAAGAATATAATAAGTTAAACTCACATTTATAATCCTCAACAAATGAGGTATAGGTTCAGCACAAATCACATGACACTGTGAGGAGTCCAGCAAAGAACATAGAAGAGTTCAGACAGCCACAGGAAGCTCCAGACACACGGTATCAGTCAAACAATATACAGTCCAATACTACAGGTAGGGGTGAACCTTCCCTATAAATATATCCTTACGCGTTTCAAAGGGGTTTTTAATATTGTATTCCCTTCTTTATCAGAGGTGAGAGTCCGACTGTCTCGAGTCACCTTAAGTAGGGCCCAAAAGTGGATATTCGCTACACATTTCTCCCCCGGTGATCTGATCGTCAGTGTGACATGCAAGAAGCATATCCGGTCTAGTGGAATGCATTACATGACTTCCGGTCATGCGCAAACCCGGATAGAGGTACTTTCGATATCCATACTGGTTGTCAAGGTAACAGACAACCGCGGGCACACAAAAGTGAGCCAGTATGGATAAACGGTCTGTACACAAGCTCCGTGTGTCACCCTGAACGACTACATAGATCACCGGTGTAACAGTTTACAATAAATTATTGAAGAGTTATATCAAATCAAAGGGATACGTAAAATATATACCTGACATGGGACATAGGACCTAAGTAGGGCAATAATGTCGTACCCTCAATTGTGCCCCTAAAAATTATAGATTAAAACGTATCAGGGGTATAACGATTCACATCTAAAATTTGACATTAAAACTTCATTTATAAAACAATATATATACATAATCATAAGAACAAAATACATGTACATAGTCCCATATAGGTATAACATAGTACAACAATAGGTAAAACCAGTAGCATAAAAAGCTGGTATTAAAATGGTAACATACTACTCATATTTTTAGTAGTTCATAGAGAATCGATTTATACTACAAATAGCTATTAAAGATGATATCCCCAACGCACTTACAAAGAGAATCCCCCCCCCTTTTTTTCCCCATGTTACAAAAGTATTAGAGGCTTATAGTATTCCATACCATCAATTAGAGCCCAATTTAAAAGTTAATAGAACGGGGGAGGGCTATCTAGAACAGGGAAAATAGGCAATATATATTGCTAGATCAAGTTAAATATCATTTCAATATTAGCAGAAGAAAAAGATTATTAAAAAAAGGAAAATAGATTTATAAGAATGCTGCAATATCTATGTCCACATTCAGTCCTGCAGGTGTTCTTGTGTTTAGAGCGTGGATCCAGAAGGTCTCCCTCTGTCTAAGAAGGGTCTTCTAAGATCCGAATAAAAATATAAATAAAAATAAAAATAAAAATGACAAAATAGGAAATGCCCAAGATCATTTCAGGAAAATGACTAATAGTAATAAGGGTAGAATACCGTCTAACAGGGTACCAAACAAACTGATAAGTCATACCAAATATGTAGGAAACAACCTTAGAATACAGGGACATATAAATACACAAAAACAAAAGAGACATAAAAATTTTGAGAATAACAGAAAGGGTGGACAGAAACAGCAGTCTTTTTTAGGACCTCGCACCAGGGAACAACACCCAAGTCCTCACCAACAATACCGGAACCCATCACCTACTCTGCAATGGAGAAGACAAAGCCAAAAAAGGGGCTTAGAAAGAAATTTAGGGGATGTAGAGCGGGAAAATTAAAAAAGGAACAGAACCAACACAGATTGGGATTACTAAAGAGCGTTAAGATATTCAATTTAACGGATAAAACTTTTTCTGAGAATACTTTAAACTTATTTAGAAAGGGTCTTTCCTTTGCCCCCACTAGGGGACCCAACCCCTTTTCTTTGTATATAGACTTACAGAAGTTTGTAAGGAAACTTACTTTAAATAGACATTATGCTAAAATAGAGAAAGATCAACCAGTGAAAGAAGATATAAATAAACCAATCTCTCTTGAAAAGGAGGACTTAGAAAGCGTACTAGTCTTAGAGGAATTGGGGGCCAGTGGGGGCCTAAGTAATCTAGAAATAGATATGGAACAAAACAATATGAAAATAGCATATAAACAATTTACTACTCTGAAATTGCCCTCAAGCTTCTATCCACTTGCCTCAAAAAGTCACTATATTCCTGTCTTTGAAAACCTAGTAGGCCAGGAATTTGATGAGTATTGTAAGAATTATAAAATTAAAAAAGACAATCTGAGCAAAAAGGATAAAGAAGAACTCAAAGCACTTTCTGATAATACAGAAATAGTGATCAGAGAGGCAGATAAGGGTGAGGGAGTGGTAATCCAGAACAGGGATGAATATGTCAAGGAAGCCAAGAGACTACTACACGATCAGAAAACATATAAAAAAACTACCAAGAAATCCCACTAATATCTTTCTGAGACAATATTCCCATCTACTTGATAACGCCAAACATGAAGGGATTATAAATGAAGATGAATTTTTGTTCCTGAATAGAAGAGAGCCAAAAACGGCTCTCTTCTATCATTTACCAAAAGTCCATAAAGACACCCAAAATCCCCCAGGTAGACCTATAATTGCAGGAATTGATTCACTGACCTCTCCATTGTCAGAATATGTGGATCATTTCCTGCAGCCTATAGTACCAAAGATGAAATCCTATATTAGGGATACTCCGGATACTATAATGAAGATCAGTAAAATAAAATGGGAGGAAGATTACATCTGGGCGACGATTGACGTAACAGCTTTGTACACCAATATCCCACACTCATTAGGTATTGAAGCTGTTGGACACTGGCTACAATCCCTAACAAATCTGACACAGACTAAACAATTATTCCTCAAAGGAGCGATTGGTTTTATCTTAGAAAAAAACTACTTCTTGTTTGAGAATGACTTCTATGTACAGGTTGGCGGTACGGCGATGGGCACTAAGTTTGCCCCCAGCTACGCCAACCTGTACATGGGATACTAGGAAGAGAAATATATCTGGCAAAACAATCCTTTCTCCAACAATGTTGGCACCTGGCTTAGATTCATAGATGATGTTATTCTAATTTGGAAGGGGGAGGAAGAAACTCTCCTTTTTTGAATACATCAACATGAATTATATGAATCTCAAATTCACTGAGAAGCATAGTAACACAGAAATAGAGTTTCTAGATTTGTCACTATTCCACAGAAATGGGATGATAAATACCCATCTATTCACTAAGGAAACAGACAGTAACGGGTATATCCATGCCTCTAGTGGACACCATCCAGCTTGGATAAAAAATATCCCAGTAGGTCAACTTGAAAGGGTTAAAAGGAATTGTACGGACCGTGAGGACTATGAAAAAGAGTCCAATAAGCTGGTACAAAAATTCCTTGAGAAAGGATACAAAAATAAATGGATAGAGAGGGCACACAAAAAGATAGAGGAAAATCCCTAAATAAGGAGGGGGTGAGTTCTAAGACCTTAAAAATATCCCAGAGAGAGAAAAATCCAAATATGAATTCTAGTTTTATATCAACTTATAATGAAGGATCAGAAGGCATAAAACAGATATTGAGGAAACATTGGTACATCCTACAAAAAGATGATTTACTAAGGGATAAGATAGGAACACACCCTAATTGTATCTTTAAATGAAATAAAAATCTTAAGACTATTATAGCCCCCAGTCAACTGAAGGATACAAGAAATAGTGAAAATTGGTTAAGTAAAGGATCTATGGGATTCTATAAATGTAACAGACTGAACTGTGTCTCATGTGAACGGATGTACTGTGACAATAGACCAACTAAAAGTATAAGTTCTACCTCAAATGGGAAAGAATGTTAAATTAATAGTTTGGTCAATTGTAAGACCACCTTTGTGGTGTACCTACTCCAGTGTGGTTGTAATCTAAAATATGTAGGCAGAACTACTAGGCCATACAAGAAAAGACTGTACGAGCATATAACTAACATCAAGGAGGGTCTAAAGTCCCATAATCTGTCTGATCATTATAGACAGATACATGATAAGAATCCCAATTGCCTTAGGGTCACTATCTTAGAACACGTACAGGTTGGAAAAAGAGGTGGTAACAGGGAGACCCTACTTAGACAGAGGGAGACCTTCTGGATCCACGCTCTAAACACAAGAACACCTGCAGGACTGAATGTGGACATAGATATTGCAGCATTCTTATAAATCTATTTTCCTTTTTTTACTAATCTTTTTCTTCTGCTAATATTGAAATGATATTTAACTTGATCTAGCAATATATATGGCCTATTTTCCCTGTTCTAGATAGCCCTCCCCCGTTCTATTAACTTTTAAATTGGGCTCTAATTTATGGTATGGAATACTATAAGCCTCTAATACTTTTGTAACATGGGGAAAAAAAGGGGGGGGGAATTCTCTTTGTAAGTGCGTTGGGGATATCATCTTTAATAGCTATTTGTAGTATAAATCGATTCTCTATGAACTACTAAAAATATGAGTAGTATGTTACTATTTTAATACCAGCTTTTTATGCTACTGGTTTTACCTATTGTTGTACTCTGTTATACCTATGTGGGACTATGTACATGTATTTTGTTCTTATGATTATGTATATATATTGTTTTATAAATTAAGTTTTAATGTCAAATTTTAGATGTGAATCGTTATACCCCTAATACGTTTTAATCTGTAATTTTTAGGGGCACAATTGAGGGTACAACATTATTGCCCTACTTAGGTCCTATGTCCCATGTCAGGTATATATTTTACGTATCCCTTTGATTTGATATAACTCTTCAATAATTTATTTTAAACTGTTACACCGGTGATCTATGTAGTCGTTCAGGGTCACACACAGAGCTTGTGTACAGACCGTTTATCCATACTGGCTCACTTTTGTGTGCCCGTGGTTGTATGTTACCTTGACAACCAGTATGGATATCGAAAGTACCTCTATCCGGGTTTGCGCATGACCGGAAGTCATGTAATGCGTTCCACTAGACCGGATATGCTTCTTGCGTGTCACACTGACGATCAGATCACCGGGGGAGAAATGTGCAGCGAATATCCGCTTTTGGGCCCTACTCACGAAAGGAGCACGAGAAGCAAGGGTGTGTATCACAGGTTCACGACTGCAGAAAGAATTGCAAGCTTCATACTGAGAGACCTAAGATCCATCCATACTACGGGAGGTGCCTAGTCCAACATTGATATCGCTACACTCTTACCTCATAGGATTGAGGTTGCTGGAAGTAAGTGCACATCCAAAAGGGGGAAAGATTGATGAAGATTGTTTTCCAGTATTTTATTTATCGTCTTTTGGGACTGTGCTTCTTACTACATATTACTACATTTATGTTCTGAATTGTCTTGTACTATATATATTGACATTCATCTGCTACTATTATACTATTTCATTCCTTTTTACCATTAATTTTTATTTATTGATGTATTGTTGATTATATCACCTTCTATCCTGGTGGTAATTAGCTGTTGATTTCTGTGCCTTCCTATTCCTTGTATTTGTTTCTTATTCTTTGAGGTGGTCAGGGACCCCTCTGCCTTCCAGGAATTGGCTGCAGTATCTCTTACAGCTATACTTTTGTATAGAGGTACCCACAACTTATAGGGCACTTTAAATATTACTACATAGTAGCGCTATAGGGTGGGTTAAGGGACTTGGTTCCTTATCTCATTCATTCTTTGTTGTATATATATATATATATATATATATATATACATGTATTGATATTCTGACCCTTAATACAGTGTAACAATATTTGGTAGTCTCCCCTGAGAGGAATCAGAAGCTGAAAAAAGCGGAAGTGAATAGGAGGTAATTTATTTGAATATTAGCTGAGAGGTTTATAATCCAAACCATATTACCAGCTCTATTAGCCTGCGTCTGAGAAAGCCTTTAGGTGCATATTGCTCTAATTCTAATTTTAACTATAAGATAGAGTATATTTCTGTATACCCTGTATAAATAACCATATCCTGAGTATGTGTGGCAATATTTATATATGAAGCTTTGTAAACCGCTATGGCCCTATTCATTATAAAATATGTAAACTTTAGGCAATGCTACCTGCAATAATGTAATGTGTATCACTGTTTTGTATAAATATATATATATATATATATATATATTTATATATATATATATATATATATATATATATATATATATATATCCTCTTTGTACAGATATTTTTTCTGAAGAATCCAAGGAAAAGACATTGACCAATCAAGTATAGGGGGCCTGCCAGAAATGGACCTATGAGAAGAGAGTTAATACTACTTAAAGGAGGTGGTACCAGAAACAAAATATCTATGATTATGGGTACTACCGAAATGTGACAGTTGTGAGGGGTACCTGACCTCATTTTTCTATACCTATACCTGTCGGTGCACCTGCGGCCAATTTTTAATAATGTGCAGTGGTTTTTTGATCATTTTATCTTTATGAATAAATACATTTTTTATCTGTAGGAGCTGGTCTGGGTCTCTACCTTTGTTTGGACACCTTCAAGACGACCACTGCCTTGCTAAAGAAGCTCAGGGTAAAGGTGATGAACTGGCCAAGCATGTCTCCAGACCTAAACTCTATTGAGAATCTGTGGGGCATCCTCAAACAGAAGGTGGGGGAGCGCAAGGTCTCTAACATCCACCAGCTCCGTGATGTTGTCATGGAGGAGTGGAAGAGGACTCCAGTGGCAACCTGTGAAGCTCTGGTGAACTCCATGCCCAAGAGGGTTAAGGCAGTGCTGGAAAATAATGGTGGCCACACAAAATATTGACACTATGGGCCCAATTTGGACAATTCCACTTAGGGGTGGATTCAATTTTGTTGCCAACAGTTTAGGCATTCATGGCTGTGTGTTGAGTTATTTTGAGGGGACAGCAAATTTACACTGTTATACAGGCTGTACACTCACTACTTTACATTGTAGCAAAGTGTCACTTCTTCAGTGTTGTCACATGAAAATATATAATAAAATATTTACAAAAATGTGAGGGGTGTACTCACTTTTGTGAGATACTGTATATATATATATATATATATATATATATATATATATATATATATATATATATCTTCACCAAAAGACAGAGACAAACCAGGATTTTTCAAATGTGGAGTCAAAATTTATTGACGTTTCGGGGAGTAAACCTCCCCTTCCTCAGAACATATAGTCTGTACAAACACATGTGCTTAAAATAAGTGAACAACCACACAGTAACCTCCCATTTCCTGTCTCCAAAAGGCGCCAATATTACATCATATCCTATGTGTGACCCAGTGACCCAGGAAGTTCTCATCCACAATCACTTCCGGTATCGACTCGTTTAAAAAAATAGTCAAAAATCACTCAAACATTCTTGATTCTAATGTGTGTCGAAAATAAACAAAACGTCATTCTGTATAAAACATAAACAGAGTATAACTACCTAAATCTGATCTCACCACAGTTCTGGCATGTAACTGCTATATGTATATGTCTACTGACCGGAAGTGACATCACTTCCGGTTCTGGTGTACACAGACATTCGTCAATTCCACTAAAATACCGCATTCACCCAACAACACACTCACAGGAACAAACAACTGGCTCAATACTATTGTTAGCCTGTTCTATGGATTTACCACCTGGGTGCAGCTTCTTTTAGCCCAGTAATGCTTTTCACAGAGAAGAACTTTCCTGTAGTATATCAGTCTGATCCCGCCTATTACGGTCAGTCCAGTGCCGAAATACCAGGCAATTCCACTCTGAACAAGGAACAAAGCAACCCCAGACGATCGTTTCAGCCTTCATTGGGCCTCATCAGTGAGGTGTAGCCATATTCCTCTAAGCACCTCTAAGCACACTGAGCAAGGAGTCCACATCTGGTTTCCCCTTTTTCCCATAGGGAGACTAAATACACACAGAGAGAACCACACTGTGTGTGTAGATTTGCACCTTACAAAAGACAGGTACTATAAACAGTGTATAAGTGCATTCCTTGGATACTAAAAAACTCACACTTGGCAAACAGTTTGCCAAGTGTGAGTTTTTTAGTGTATGCACTTATACACTGTTTATATTACCTGTCTTTTGTAAGGTGCAAATCTACACACACAGTGTGGTTCTCTCTGTGTGTATTTAGTCTCCCTATGGGAAAAAGGGGAAACCAGATGTGGACTCCTTGCTCAGTGTGCTTAGAGGTGCTTAGAGGAATATGGCTACACCTCACTGATGAGGCCCAATGAAGGCTGAAACGATCGTCTGGGGTTGCTTTGTTCCTTGTTCAGAGTGGAATTGCCTGGTATTTCGGCACTGGACTGACCGTAATAGGCGGGATCAGACTGATATACTACAGGAAAGTTCTTCTCTGTGAAAAGCATTACTGGGCTAAAAGAAGCTGCACCCAGGTGGTAAATCCATAGAACAGGCTAACAATAGTATTGAGCCAGTTGTTTGTTCCTGTGAGTGTGTTTCTCTCTGTGTGTATATTATATATATATATATATATATATATATATATATATATATATATATATATAATTGTAAATATATAGGTATAAATATGTATTTGTGCAAAAATCCATCACATATATATTTAAATATCTCTTTAAGAACAAATAGAACATATACTGCTATGTCCAGAATATTGGATTAGGAAATATGCAATATTATCTTCTTATGCGCTTTTAAATAACCGCAATCATGTGAGTATTTTTCTATTTTTTTGCACCATTGGAGTCTATGGGGGAATACGATTTTGCATTTGCAATTTCTTATAGTCTGTTACATCAAGAGGGAAATTTTATTACTTTCAATTAGTAATACAAGTGCAAAAAAAGTTACTTCTAGTGGTTTTAATGCTTGAACTCGAGTCCCAACTACGGCTCCACTCCTAATCTAGCCCTAAGCTTATTATGTTACATTCAAGTATATAGAAAACCAAATAGTGTTTATATTCTCAGTTATTATTTCTCTGTGTGTAACAATAGTTTCAAAACCTATTATTTCACTGCAAATAATATCTAATGTTGGAAAAAAAGATTAATCCACTCTGAACTGTTTACTATATGCTGTCTGAATACATATTGGTTCAAACACAAACCAGGCTAGCTATAGAATTCTCAATATGTTAATAAAATGAAGGAAATAACTATAAACATTAGTAGAGGTGAGAGCAACAGCTAGGATATAATTCCAGACTACTTCTCAGTTTAGAAAATTATTTTTTATTCAGGGAAAAACATGTGTTTATCTTGTGTTTACAAAATGCTAAAAATCAACTGCAATGATTCAAGCATTGTGTATATATTTTTAAAAACTTTCCAATTTGCTTCTATTATCAGATTTACATCTATATCTTTGTATCCTCTGTTGAAATGTAACTCATGTACAGTATCTCACAAAAGTGAGTACACCCCTCACATTTTTGTAAATATTTTATCATATCTTTTCATGTGACAACACTGAAGAAATGACACTTTACTACAATGTAAAGTAGTGAGTGTACAGCCTGTATAACAGTGTACATTTGCTGTCCCTTCAAAATAACTCAACACACAGCCATTAATATCTAAACTGTTGGCAAAAAAAGTGAGAAATGTCCAAATTGGTCACAAAGTGTCAATATTTTATGTGGCCACCATTATTTTCCAGGCTGTACACTCACTACTTTACATTGTAACAAAGTGTAATTTCTTCAGTGTTGCCACATGAAAAGATATAATAAAATATTTACAAAAATGTGAGGGGTGTACTCACTTTTGTGAGATACTGTATATTGAGCACTATATGTCAGCAGTGTTTGCAGCAATGTCCTAGATATTGTGCCCATGATGTGCACACTCTGAAGCCTACTTCAGTATGCTTTTCAGTATGTTTTGTTTTAACAAATGACACCAAGAAAAATAGTTGAATGTAATAATAAAGTGCATTTCACAGAGTTTTTAAATTGTATGTGGAATCTGAATAAAGAACATTCAATTTTAACCTATATTTTTGTTCCATTCAAAAGAGTGGCCTCTCCATTAGGACATTTTTGATCAGTCAGAGATCAAAATGGGCTTAAAGGACATAGACCTGATGACCTTTTATTTATATCACACACTTCTAAGCTATTGTGCAAGAACAAAAGACCCATAGACTCTCCTAATAGACGCCTTGGTGTGTTCATGGGACCTTGATCTAGCATACCTGTTTCTATGAATCATACTTGAACCAAACAGGAGTCAACGTCAATAATATTAATTGCTCTAGCCTGACTCCTCAGGACTCGGTATGTCGATATAGTGCAGAGGTTTCTTGCTTCCCATGTTCCAAATTATCAAGCTCTGAATGGAGCTGGATGACTGCTGCTCCAAAACTTGTCTCTGAGACTGCTGTCTTCAATTCACCCAGTCATATACGATAGGGCTGATTGTAACCCCCTGCTGATTGGCCGCAAATCTGCAGGAGGCGGCATTGCACAAGCAGTTCACAAGAACTGCTTGCATAATGATAAATACTGACAGTGTAGGGGTGTGTCCAAGCAGCGGCTCTATGCAGTCGCACTTTTTCAAGCTCTGGGAGAGTTGCATAAAATCCGCCGATTTTTGCTTATAAATGACAGCTTTTTAATTATTATATTTTCTATATCAACGTATGACTAGCTCTACAATAGATATCACATGTCAAGAGGCTGTTTTCATGACCCTGGAGCTGAAAACGGACAAATAAGGCCTGGTGCGGCGGCTACAATACAGGCAGCGTTTCCCCCCCTAGGAAGCTCCTAGGGTTACTTGCTGGACTTGGTCAATCTTAACACTGCGGTACATTGAGCTACTGAATAACCAATAACACCTTACTGAGTCACTATATTATCCCAGGTGGTGAGGTGGAGCGGTGAGAGCCGTTATTAACTCCAAATACAGCAATGCAGACTGAGGAACCCTCTAATAACTTGGACTATCAAATGGCTAAAGTGGAAGCTTTGTTTCAGGCCCTAATAAATAAAGCACCATCTGAGAAGGATTTACAATTGCTAATAGAACGAGTCGCATCAACCTCTGGGAATATATCAGTCCTATTGGAACAGCCTCTGGAAGAGAGGACCAAACCCCTTTTACAGCCAAGGGCAATCAACCTACCAACGGAGCAGGGCGAAGAGACATCTTTCTGGCAAGCAAGTAACACAGAGACAACTATCCCAATGTCAAACTTACCGGATCAGCATAAAGCAGTGCAGGGCACTTACAGGATTGCCCCCCAGGCTAATTTCCTATACATGGAGCAGGACGCCCTAATTGAGAAATACGCCACTACACCTTCCAATATGGCGCTTACCATCATGCCGAACAAACCGGGAGAGAAGGCGCTGGCCACATCTTGCGCACATGACAGCAATGGCGATCTAGGATCATCTTTCAGCCCACACCCGAGCTATCCTGACACAACAGATGAAGGTCTAACAATAGAGAGGCAACCAGAGCTTACACAGATGAACCGGGGACCGGGTAAAGACCTCCGGTTAGTTAAAGACTCTGGGGAGATAATTTATTCACTCTTCACAGCTTGCCCGGAGGATAATATGATTTGTATAAATGAAGCCTTTCTTTTGCGGCAAAATACCAAAAGCTGTTTGCATGCTGGTAAACCACCTTACATTACTATTTTGAATAGACACACCAGCTCATTGATTGGAACTGCCCGGCAAGTAAACTCAAGAGGTGGTTAAAACTCAAATTATCCTGCATTAAAGTTTATTGTTGCTTGTTTGTGTTTTATGTTCAAGAACTTGTTACTATTGCTCTGTCTATATAGGTAGCAGGACTATACGTTTTATCAGTGGGATTAATGGGTATATATAACTGATGAGGCCAGACAATGGTAATGTCGGGGATATTTGTGATCACTGATCATCAAACTTCAGCGCTAAAACACAGTAGGCATTATTTACCTCAAGGGCGCATACACATTTTATAAACCTATGCTTGCCTACCTCGTGGCTGACGGCCGCAGCGGCGGGGGTTGAGGTAACATGTAGACTACACAGCAGCAACGCCTTACCCTACTGCTAAATATAAAGATTGCATTGCACAGGAATTCAGATGACTGCACCCACATTCTCACATTATAGAAAATTTATTAGGAGGATTTCTGATGCAGACAAATATTGTATACACAATCCTACACTAGTAGTTACTCTTGCCCACTTGGCTTCTAATGATTCCATGAATTTCCCACTACAGTTATCAACTCGCACAATATTGTTGAAAGGGCCTGAAAGGGTCGCTGCAAGTCTTAATCACTATGGATGCGTTTAGCTAACGAGTATAGTCTCACACCTGCTCACCCGCATATTACAATCCCAAAACCCTGCCAGGGTAGCTGTTAGTTTTTAGATGTTTAGAATGGGCATATTTGTTCTACTCAGTTCTTATGCTCTGATCGGGGGCCCGCGGGGCAACAATAATGATGATCTGACCATTTCCAGTTACACACATCTCTACTATACTTAAAGCTGTAAACATGCCTCAGTTCTCTAGATTATGGAGATGTGGTTTTTTTGTTTTTGTTTTCTTCTTTGCATTTGTTAAATAATCCTATGTTCTTTACATAACCCCTAGCATGGAATAGTACTCTTAACTACAGGTCCATGAGTGACCGGCAATGTTCGAGGGGACAAAATATGAGGACCGATTATTCTTTTATATTAGTACAAGCAATGTAATTTTGGATATGTTTTTAATGTTTGTTATGATTGTGCTCAACCCTGTAATTACATATTCTGTAATGTCCTCCAAAAAAAAAAATAATAATAAAAAAAAAAAAATACTGACCGTGTATGCTGTCGGCATTTATCTATGTGCAATTGACATGATACGCTACATCGTCCGCACTTTAGTAAATCGGCCCCATAGAGTTTTCTTGGTTTCGGTTATTGAATCTTTGAATGTATTACTGAATTCAGAAGGCATTGAATGGTGTTCTTCTAGAAGGTTTTCTGGATATTCCCTTAGGATTCCTAGACTCCTTCAACTTTTCTCAGGATGGTCTTGAGAAGAGTTTCTCCGCTAATTTCTAAAATATCAAATTTCTGCTTTATCTGTTCTTTTTCATAGGAAGTTGGACTAAACTTCCTGAGGATCCGACTTTTGCTCAGGTGTTTGTTAGGTCAGTTGTGATTCCTATGTCTTCACTCTGGAATCTGATTCTACGTTACTTTTCATGACAAGGTTCTTTGTTTGCATTCCATTTATATCTACTTTTACCATTGAAAGTACTCTTACTATTAGCAATCTCTTCAGCAAGGAGAGATTCTGAGTTGATAACCTTCTTTTGTCAACCTTCTATTGCAGCCTCCTGCAGATTTGCGGCCAATCAGCAGGGGGTTACAATTATTCACAAGGAAAAGGTTATACTTTGTAATAAATATGATCTTCCTCCTAAGGTAGTTTCAAAAGAAAACAACAATCAAGAAATGGTTGTTCCTTCATTGTGTTCATATCCTGCTATCTCTGAGTAGCAGCTTTTACTTAAACTTGAGGTAGTCAATTCTTTGAAGTTCTATCTCCAAGCTACCAAAGATTTCAGTCAAACTTCTAGTTTGTTTTTTACTATACTGGGACTCATAAGGGCAGAAAGCTACTAAGTTAGTGTTGGCCTCTTGGCTGAAAAAGGTGATGCACAAGGCTTAATTAATGGTCGCCTTTTAGTGTGTTCAGCTGTTCTATAAGATCAGTTGCAACATCGTGGGTTTTTAAACATTATGCATCTTTAGAGAAGATTTGCAAAGCTGCAACATGTCTTCTCTGTGTAATTATTTCAGAGTTTATCGCTTTGAAGTTTTGTTTATTTGCAAGCATCTTTTGGCAGGAAAGTTCTTCAGGCCACGGTGTCGGCTAAATGAGAGCTGCCAAAAAAATTGTTCCACCCTTTCCATAACATAGACCATCGGCTTGGGTATTAATCCCATATGTTATGGAGGACTGTGACCCAACATCATTTTATGAAAGAAAACGGAATTTATGCCTACCGGATGAATTCTTTTCTTTTGGAATGATGATAGTCCACAGGCCCCACCACAATTCAATGTTTGGGCGACAGTTCTTCGACACCTCTACAGACCTTGCTTTGTCTTTCCTACCTATATGTTTCCTCATCTATACTCGGCTATATGTTAAACTAGAGAGAAATGGGAGGTTGGCGGGATTTTAACTCTGATATGGGTTCTTGACCTACTCCTAGCAGCGGGAAATATATGCCATATGTTATAGAGGACTCTGTACCATCATCATTCTAAAAGAAAATAATTTATCAGGTAAACATACATTTTGGGTTTGTTTTTTTTTAAATATTTTTTATCAGACTGTTATTATGAGGGTAACTGTACTGTTAAATGTATCTTTGATGTGTTTTGTGCAAGCTTTTTGTCTTGTGTAAAAGTTAACCAGAGCTCTGATGTCACGCTAACCCAACGCATTAAATTTGATTGTGCTCAAGTTAACACATTTACTTTTGTAATATGTGCGCTATTTCTGTCGTGCAAAAAGCAGAGAAATACCATTAGCGCATCACTTGTAATCTATCCCTATATGAGGCCAAACTCTAAGTAGAGTTCTATGCACAACCTTTAAATGAAGTAGCGTAAGTAACTGATCAGAAGCTCTAATGTTAGAAAATAAACTTTTATATTTGTAAAATAATCAAATAGCATCCAATGTATATGGATTGATAATAATGAAATGAGTACCTTGGGGGCAAGTGGGAAAGATTATTAATAATTAAAATGAGGATGTTTCCTTAACTGATACAGAGGAGTTGTTAAAAAAGCAAACTACACATAACTTGAAATTAAAAAAAAAATCTTGATGAAAATAGAATTGTATTTTATGGATGTTTATCATAAAAGGTGTTTTTTTTATTTTGTATACTGAAAACATAGATACACATTTTACCATTATACATTTGTGTCTAAAAGGTCATTTTGACTAATTATTTCACCTCATTTAGTTATGTCAAAATCTACTATGAATAAAAAAGAATGGATTCATTATATATAAGTGATTGTTACAAGCATGTGCTATACATTCATTGTTAATTTATACTATGCTTATATAGCAACAATTTAATGACCCTTTTAACAAACTAATGGCTAGATTACGAGTTGTGCGTGAGGCTGAAAAAGCAGCGTTAAGAGGTCCTAGCGCTGCTTTTTTATGCCCGCTGGTATTACGAGTCTTGAAGGTTTAGGGTCACCGCACACTTCTTTGGCCTTACCGCAAAACGACTTACGTAAACTTTGTAAAGTCTTTTTTCTATGGGACTTCCATAGCGCTGATATTATGAGTCTGTCCTGGGAGGCCAAAAAGTAAGCGGTACACCCTACACTGTCAAGAGTCGTAACGCATTTAAAAGTCAGTACTTAAGAGTTTTATGGTACAACGCCGTAGCATAAAACTCATAACTAAAGTACTAAAAAGTACACTAACACCCATAAACTACCTATTAACCCCTAAACCGAGGCCCTCCCGCATCGCAAACACTAAAATTTAATTATTAACCGCTAATCTGACGCTCGGACACCGCCGCCACCTACATTATATTTATGAACCCCTAATCTGCTGCCCTTAACATCGCCGACACCTACATTATATTTATTAGCCCCTAATCTGCCGCCCCCAACGTCGCCGCCACTATAATAAACATATTAATACCTAAAAGCCAGAAGATGTCTTCATCCAAGCTGGGCAAAGTGATCCTCCAGATGGGCAGAAGTCTTCATCCAGACGGCATCTTCTTTCTTCATCCATCCGGTGCGGAGCGGGTCCATCTTCAAGACATCCGGCTCGGAGCATCCTCTTCAATCGACATCTTCTTACTAAATGACGGTTCCTTTAAGTGACATCATCCAAGATGGCGTCCCTTAGTTTCTGATTGGCTGATAGAATTCTATTAGCCAATTGGAATGAAGGTAGAAAAAATCCTATTGGCTGACGCAGTCAGCCAATAGGATTGAAGTTCAATCCTATAGGCTGATACAATCAGCCAATAGGATTGAGCTTGCATTCTATTGGCTGATTGGAACAGCCAATAGAATGCAAACTCAATCCTATTGGCTGATTGGATCAGCCAATAGGATTTTTTCTACCTTAATTCCGATTGGCTGATAGAATTCTATTAGCCAATCGGAATCTAAGGGACACCATCTTGGATTACGTCACTTAAAGGTACCTTCATTCAGTAAGAAGACTCCGGATGAAGAGGATGCTCCGTGTCGGATGTCTTGAAGATGGACCCGCTCCACGTCTGATGGATGAAGATAGAAGATGCCATCTGGATGAAGACTTCTGCCCATCTGGAGGACCACTTCGCCCGGCTTGGATGAAGACTTCTCCCGGCTTTGTTGAGGACTTCAGCCTGGCTTGGATGAAGACTTCTTCTGGTAAGTCGATCTTCAGGGGGTTAGTGTTAGGTTTTTTTAAGGGTGTATTGGGTGGGTTTTATTTTTAGGTTAGGAACTTTGGGCTGCAATAGAGCTAACTGCCCTTTTAAGGGCAATACCCATCCAAATGCCCTTTTCAAGGCAATGGGGAGCTTAGGTTTTTAAAATAGTATTTTATTTGGAGGGTTGGTTGTGTGGGTGGCGGGTTTTACTGTTGGGGGGTTGTTTGTATTTTTTTTTTTCAGGTAAAAGAGCTGATTACTTTGGGGCAATGTCCCGCAAAAGGCCCTTTTAAGGGCTATTGGTAGTTTAGTTTAGGCTAGGGTTTTTTTTTATTTTGTGGGGGCTTTTTTTATTTTAATAGGGCTATTAGATTAGGTGTAATTAATTTAAATATCTGTAATTTGTTTATTATTTTCTGTAATTTAGTGTTTGTTTGTTTTTGTACTTTAGCTAATTTAATTTCATTTAGGTAATTGTATTTAATTTAGTTAATTTATTTAATTATAGTGTAGTGTTAGGTGTAATTGTAACTTAGATTAGGTTTTATTTTACAGGTAAATGTGTATTTATTTTTGCTAGGTAGTTATTAAATAGTTAATAACTATTTAATAATTATTGTACCTAGTTAAATAAATACAAACTTGCCTGTAAAATAAAAATAAACCCTAAGCTAGCTACAATGTAACTATTAGTTAGATTGTAGCTAGCTTAGGGTTTATTTTATAGGTAAGTATTTAGTTTAAAATAGGAATAATTTAGTTAATGATAGTAATTTTATTTAGATTTATTTAAATTATATTTAAGTTAGGGGGTGTTAGGCTTAGGGTTAGACTTAGGTTTAGGGGTTAATAACTTTAATATAGTGGCGGCAACGTTGGGGGCAGCATATTAGGGGTTAATAAATGTAGGTAGGTTGCGGCGACATTGGGGGCGGCAGATTAGGGGTTAATAAATAGTATGTAGGTGTCGGCGATGTTGGGGGCAGCAGATTAGGGGTTAATACATATAATGTAGGTGGCGGCGGTGTCCGGAGCAGCAGATTAGGGGTTAACCATTTCTGTCTCTTTTAGCAAATGTCTCGTTTATGCGAAATACGCATATGTAGCATGTCCTAGCTTAAATGTGCAGATATAGGATGCGCTTTAACCATGTCATTGTCTCTTTCAGCAAATGTCTAGTTTTAGCTCCAAACAGATATGTACCATGTCCTAGCTTAAATTGGCAGCTGTAGGATGCAATTTAACCATTTCTGTCTCTTTTAGCAAATCTCTCATTTATGCGAAATATACATATGTAGCAGGTCCTAGCTTAAATGTGCAGATATAGGATGCGCTTCAACCATGTAATTGTCTTTCAGCAAATGTCTATTTTAGGCAATTTTCATGTACACAAATGAGCGGGTCCATCTGCAAGCCAGCCAACATGGAGCATCCTCTTCTTCCGATGACTCCCGACGAATGAATGTTCCTTTAAATGACGTCATCCAAGATGGCGTCCCTTGAATTTCGATTGGCTGATAGGATTCTATCAGCCAATAGAATTGAAGTTCAATCCTATTGGCTGATCCAATCAGCCAATAGGATTGAGCTCGCATTCTATTGGCTGTTCCAATCAGCCAATAGAATGCAAGCTCAATTCTATTGGCTGATTGGATCAGCCAATAGGATTTTTCCTACCTTAATTCCGATTGGCTGATAGAATCCTATCAGCCAATCGTAATTCAAGGGGTGCCATCTTGGATGATGTCATTTAAAGGAACCTTCATTCGTCGGGAGTCGTCGGAAGAAGAGGATGCTCCGCGTCGGCTGGCTTGAAGATGGACCCGCTCCGGATGGATGAAGGTAGAAGATGCCGCCTGGATGAAGACTTCTGCCCATCTGGAGGTCCTCTTCTGGCCGGATCAGATGAAGACTTCTGCCCCTCTGGAGGACCACTTGTGCCCCGGCTGGGTGAAGACGTCTCAAGGTAGGGTGATCTTCAAGGGGTTAGTGTTTTATTAAGGAGATATTGGGTGGGTTTTAGAGTAGGGTTGGGTGTGTGAGTGGTGGGTTTTAATGTTGGGGGGGTATTGTATTTTTTTTTACAGGTAAAAGAGCTGATTACTTTGGGGCAATGCCCCACAAAAAGCCCTTTTAAGGGCTATTTGTAATTTAGTATAGGGTAGGGATTTTTATTATTTTGGAGGGCTTTTTATTTTATTAAGGGGATTAGATTAGGTGTAATTAGTTTAAAATTCTTGTAATTATTTTATTATTTTCTGTAATTTAGTGTTTGGTTTTTTTCGTACTTTAATTTAATTGTAATAATTGTAGTTAGTTTAGGTAATTTATTTAATTATAGTGTAGTGTTAGGTGTAATTGTAACTTAGGTTAGGATTTATTTTACAGGTATATTTGTATTTATTTTAACTAGGAAGTTATTAAATAGTTAATAACTATTTAATAACTATTCTACCTAGTTAAAATAAATACAAAGTTGCCTGTAATATAAAAATAAACCCTAAGATAGCTACAATGTAACTATTAGTTATATTGTAGCTATATTAGGGTTTATTTTATATGTAAGAATTTAGTTTTAAATAGGAATAATTTATTTAATTATAGTACATTTATTTAGATTAATTTAAATTATATTTAAGTTAGGGGGTGTTAGGGTTAGGGTTAGACTTAGGTTTAGGGGTTAATAACTTTATTATAGTAGCGGCGACGTTGGGGGCGGCAGATTAGGGGTTAATAACTGTAAGTAGGTGGCGGCGATGTTAGGGAGGGCAGATTAGGGGTTAATAAAATTTATTATAGTGTTTGCGAGGTGGGAGTGTGGCGGTTTAGGGGTTAATACATTTATTGTAGTGGCGGCGAGGTCCGGTTGGCAGATTAGGGGTTAATAATTGTAGGTAGGTGGCGGCGATGTTGGGGGGGACAGATTAGGGGTTAATAACTCTAATGTAGGTGTTGGCAATGTTAGGGGCTGTAGATTAGGGGTTCATAGCTATAATGTAGGTGGTGACGGTGTCCGGAGCTGCAGATTAGGGGTTAATAATAAAATGCAGGTGTCAGTGATAGCGAGGGCGGCAGATTAGGGGTTAATAAGTGTAAGGTTATGGGTGTTTAGACTCGGGTTCATGTTAGGGTGTTAGGTGTAGACTTAGAGAGTGTTTCCCCATAGGAAACAATGGGGCTGCGTTAGGAGCTGAACGCTGCTTTTTTGCAGGTGTTAGGTTTTTTTTCAGCCAGCTCAGCCCCATTGTTTCCTATGGGGATATCGTGCACAAGCACATTTTTCCATTTTACCGCTACCGTAGGCAACGCTGGTATTGAGAGTTGAAGTGGAGCTAACTTATGCTCAACGCTCACTTTTCTGAGGCTAACGCAGCCATTCAGACAACTCTAAATACCAGCATTGTCTTAAGGGTGCGCTGGAAAAAAAGCAGCGTTAGCACCGCGGGTCTTTACAGACAAAACTCTAAATCTAGGCGTTAGAGTTTATTTTCCTATTTATTCCTATTTAGTTTTAAATAGGAATAATTTAGTTAATTGTAGTAATTTTATTTAGATGTATTTAAATTATATTTAATTAGGGGGGTGTTAGAGTTAGGATTAGACTTAGATTTAGGGGTTAATAACTTCAATATTGTGGCGGCGGTGTCCGGAGCGGCAGATTAGGGGTTAACCATTTCTGTCTCTTTTAGCAAATGTCTCGTTTATGCGAAATACGCATATGTAGCATGTCCTAGCTTAAATGTGCAGATATAGGATGCGCTTTAACCATGTCATTGTCTCTTTCAGCAAATGTCTAGTTTTAGCTCCAAACAGATATGTACCATGTCCTAGCTTAAATTGGCAGCTGTAGGATGCAATTTAACCATTTCTGTCTCTTTTAGCAAATCTCTCATTTATGCGAAATATACATATGTAGCAGGTCCTAGCTTAAATGTGCAGATATAGGATGCGCTTCAACCATGTAATTGTCTTTCAGCAAATGTCTATTTTAGGCAATTTTCATGTACACAAATGAGCGGGTCCATCTGCAAGCCAGCCAACATGGAGCATCCTCTTCTTCCGATGACTCCCGACGAATGAATGTTCCTTTAAATGACGTCATCCAAGATGGCGTCCCTTGAATTTCGATTGGCTGATAGGATTCTATCAGCCAATAGAATTGAAGTTCAATCCTATTGGCTGATCCAATCAGCCAATAGGATTGAGCTCGCATTCTATTGGCTGTTCCAATCAGCCAATAGAATGCAAGCTCAATTCTATTGGCTGATTGGATCAGCCAATAGGATTTTTCCTACCTTAATTCCGATTGGCTGATAGAATCCTATCAGCCAATCGTAATTCAAGGGGCGCCATCTTGGATGATGTCATTTAAAGGAACCTTCATTCGTCGGGAGTCGTCGGAAGAAGAGGATGCTCCGCGTCGGCTGGCTTGAAGATGGACCCGCTCCGGATGGATGAAGGTAGAAGATGCCGCCTGGATGAAGACTTCTGCCCATCTGGAGGTCCTCTTCTGGCCGGATCAGATGAAGACTTCTGCCCCTCTGGAGGACCACTTGTGCCCCGGCTGGGTGAAGACGTCTCAAGGTAGGGTGATCTTCAAGGGGTTAGTGTTTTATTAAGGAGATATTGGGTGGGTTTTAGAGTAGGGTTGGGTGTGTGAGTGGTGGGTTTTAATGTTGGGGGGGTATTGTATTTTTTTTTACAGGTAAAAGAGCTGATTACTTTGGGGCAATGCCCCACAAAAAGCCCTTTTAAGGGCTATTTGTAATTTAGTATAGGGTAGGGATTTTTATTATTTTGGAGGGCTTTTTATTTTATTAAGGGGATTAGATTAGGTGTAATTAGTTTAAAATTCTTGTAATTATTTTATTATTTTCTGTAATTTAGTGTTTGGTTTTTTTCGTACTTTAATTTAATTGTAATAATTGTAGTTAGTTTAGGTAATTTATTTAATTATAGTGTAGTGTTAGGTGTAATTGTAACTTAGGTTAGGATTTATTTTACAGGTATATTTGTATTTATTTTAACTAGGAAGTTATTAAATAGTTAATAACTATTTAATAACTATTCTACCTAGTTAAAATAAATACAAAGTTGCCTGTAATATAAAAATAAACCCTAAGATAGCTACAATGTAACTATTAGTTATATTGTAGCTATATTAGGGTTTATTTTATATGTAAGAATTTAGTTTTAAATAGGAATAATTTATTTAATTATAGTACATTTATTTAGATTAATTTAAATTATATTTAAGTTAGGGGGTGTTAGGGTTAGGGTTAGACTTAGGTTTAGGGGTTAATAACTTTATTATAGTAGCGGCGACGTTGGGGGCGGCAGATTAGGGGTTAATAACTGTAGGTAGGTGGCGGCGATGTTAGGGAGGGCAGATTAGGGGTTAATAAAATTTATTATAGTGTTTGCGAGGTGGGAGTGTGGCGGTTTAGGGGTTAATACATTTATTGTAGTGGCGGCGAGGTCCGGTTGGCAGATTAGGGGTTAATAATTGTAGGTAGGTGGCGGCGATGTTGGGGGGGACAGATTAGGGGTTAATAACTCTAATGTAGGTGTTGGCAATGTTAGGGGCTGTAGATTAGGGGTTCATAGCTATAATGTAGGTGGTGACGGTGTCCGGAGCTGCAGATTAGGGGTTAATAATAAAATGCAGGTGTCAGTGATAGCGAGGGCGGCAGATTAGGGGTTAATAAGTGTAAGGTTATGGGTGTTTAGACTCGGGTTCATGTTAGGGTGTTAGGTGTAGACTTAGAGAGTGTTTCCCCATAGGAAACAATGGGGCTGCGTTAGGAGCTGAACGCTGCTTTTTTGCAGGTGTTAGGTTTTTTTTCAGCCAGCTCAGCCCCATTGTTTCCTATGGGGATATCGTGCACAAGCACATTTTTCCATTTTACCGCTACCGTAGGCAACGCTGGTATTGAGAGTTGAAGTGGAGCTAACTTATGCTCAACGCTCACTTTTCTGAGGCTAACGCAGCCATTCAGACAACTCTAAATACCAGCATTGTCTTAAGGGTGCGCTGGAAAAAAAGCAGCGTTAGCACCGCGGGTCTTTACAGACAAAACTCTAAATCTAGGCGTTAGAGTTTATTTTCCTATTTATTCCTATTTAGTTTTAAATAGGAATAATTTAGTTAATTGTAGTAATTTTATTTAGATGTATTTAAATTATATTTAATTAGGGGGGTGTTAGAGTTAGGATTAGACTTAGATTTAGGGGTTAATAACTTCAATATTGTGGCGGCGGTGTCCGGAGCGGCAGATTAGGGGTTAACCATTTCTGTCTCTTTTAGCAAATGTCTCGTTTATGCGAAATACGCATATGTAGCATGTCCTAGCTTAAATGTGCAGATATAGGATGCGCTTTAACCATGTCATTGTCTCTTTCAGCAAATGTCTAGTTTTAGCTCCAAACAGATATGTACCATGTCCTAGCTTAAATTGGCAGCTGTAGGATGCAATTTAACCATTTCTGTCTCTTTTAGCAAATCTCTCATTTATGCGAAATATACATATGTAGCAGGTCCTAGCTTAAATGTGCAGATATAGGATGCGCTTCAACCATGTAATTGTCTTTCAGCAAATGTCTATTTTAGGCAATTTTCATGTACACAAATGAGCGGGTCCATCTGCAAGCCAGCCAACATGGAGCATCCTCTTCTTCCGATGACTCCCGACGAATGAATGTTCCTTTAAATGACGTCATCCAAGATGGCGTCCCTTGAATTTCGATTGGCTGATAGGATTCTATCAGCCAATAGAATTGAAGTTCAATCCTATTGGCTGATCCAATCAGCCAATAGGATTGAGCTCGCATTCTATTGGCTGTTCCAATCAGCCAATAGAATGCAAGCTCAATTCTATTGGCTGATTGGATCAGCCAATAGGATTTTTCCTACCTTAATTCCGATTGGCTGATAGAATCCTATCAGCCAATCGTAATTCAAGGGGCGCCATCTTGGATGATGTCATTTAAAGGAACCTTCATTCGTCGGGAGTCGTCGGAAGAAGAGGATGCTCCGCGTCGGCTGGCTTGAAGATGGACCCGCTCCGGATGGATGAAGGTAGAAGATGCCGCCTGGATGAAGACTTCTGCCCATCTGGAGGTCCTCTTCTGGCCGGATCAGATGAAGACTTCTGCCCCTCTGGAGGACCACTTGTGCCCCGGCTGGGTGAAGACGTCTCAAGGTAGGGTGATCTTCAAGGGGTTAGTGTTTTATTAAGGAGATATTGGGTGGGTTTTAGAGTAGGGTTGGGTGTGTGAGTGGTGGGTTTTAATGTTGGGGGGGTATTGTATTTTTTTTTACAGGTAAAAGAGCTGATTACTTTGGGGCAATGCCCCACAAAAAGCCCTTTTAAGGGCTATTTGTAATTTAGTATAGGGTAGGGATTTTTATTATTTTGGAGGGCTTTTTATTTTATTAAGGGGATTAGATTAGGTGTAATTAGTTTAAAATTCTTGTAATTATTTTATTATTTTCTGTAATTTAGTGTTTGTTTTTTTTCGTACTTTAATTTAATTGTAATAATTGTAGTTAGTTTAGGTAATTTATTTAATTATAGTGTAGTGTTAGGTGTAATTGTAACTTAGGTTAGGATTTATTTTACAGGTATATTTGTATTTATTTTAACTAGGAAGTTATTAAATAGTTAATAACTATTTAATAACTATTCTACCTAGTTAAAATAAATACAAAGTTGCCTGTAATATAAAAATAAACCCTAAGATAGCTACAATGTAACTATTAGTTATATTGTAGCTATATTAGGGTTTATTTTATATGTAAGAATTTAGTTTTAAATAGGAATAATTTATTAAATTATAGTACATTTATTTAGATTAATTTAAATTATATTTAAGTTAGGGGGTGTTAGGGTTAGGGTTAGACTTAGGTTTAGGGGTTAATAACTTTATTATAGTAGCGGCGACGTTGGGGGCGGCAGATTAGGGGTTAATAACTGTAGGTAGGTGGCGGCGATGTTAGGGAGGGCAGATTAGGGGTTAATAAAATTTATTATAGTGTTTGCGAGGTGGGAGTGTGGCGGTTTAGGGGTTAATACATTTATTGTAGTGGCGGCGAGGTCCGGTTGGCAGATTAGGGGTTAATAATTGTAGGTAGGTGGCGGCGATGTTGGGGGGGACAGATTAGGGGTTAATAACTCTAATGTAGGTGTTGGCAATGTTAGGGGCTGTAGATTAGGGGTTCATAGCTATAATGTAGGTGGTGACGGTGTCCGGAGCTGCAGATTAGGGGTTAATAATAAAATGCAGGTGTCAGTGATAGCGAGGGCGGCAGATTAGGGGTTAATAAGTGTAAGGTTATGGGTGTTTAGACTCAGGTTCATGTTAGGGTGTTAGGTGTAGACTTAGAGAGTGTTTCCCCATAGGAAACAATGGGGCTGCGTTAGGAGCTGAACGCTGCTTTTTTGCAGGTGTTAGGTTTTTTTTCAGCCAGCTCAGCCCCATTGTTTCCTATGGGGATATCGTGCACAAGCACATTTTTCCATTTTACCGCTACCGTAGGCAACGCTGGTATTGAGAGTTGAAGTGGAGCTAACTTATGCTCAACGCTCACTTTTCTGAGGCTAACGCAACCATTCAGACAACTCTAAATACCAGCATTGTCTTAAGGGTGCGCTGGAAAAAAAGCAGCGTTAGCACCGCGGGTCTTTACAGACAAAACTCTAAATCTAGGCGTTAGAGTTTATTTTCCTATTTATTCCTATTTAGTTTTAAATAGGAATAATTTAGTTAATTGTAGTAAATTTATTTAGATGTATTTAAATTATATTTAATTAGGGGGGTGTTAGAGTTAGGATTAGACTTAGATTTAGGGGTTAATAACTTCAATATTGTGGCGGCGACGTTGGGGGCGGCAGATTAGAGGTTAATAAGTGTAGTTCGGTGGCTGCGACATTGGGGGCGGCAGAGTAGTGGTTAATAAATAAAACGTAGGTGTCGGCGATGTTGGGGGCATCAGATTAGGGTTTAATAAGTATTATATAGGTGGCTGCGGTGTCCGGAGCGGCAAATTAGGGGTTAATAAAATAATGCAGGTGTCGGCGATGTCGGGGGCGGCAGATTAGGGGTTAATAAGTGTAAGATTAGGGGTGTTTAGACTCAGGGTTCATGTTAGGGTGTTAGGTGTAGACATAAATGTATTTTCTCATAGGTTTTTTTTTCAGCTGGCTCTGCCCCATTGATTCCTATGGGTAAATCGTGCAAGAGAGCGTTCAGCCAGCTCACCGCTGACTTAAGCAGCGCTGGTATTGAGGTGAGATGTGGAGCTAAATTCTGCATCTACCTGTAATACCAGAGTTGTCTTAAGTGAGCGGTGAGAAAAAAATGCTCGTTAGCACCGCACCCTTGTTACCGCAAAACTCGTAATCTAGGTGGAAGTTATTAATTTCTTGGTTTCTAGGAGGAATTAGCTAAAAACAGGCTTCCTGAAGCATTATTATTAAAGGGACATGAAACCCATCATTTTACTTGCATGTTTCAGATAGAGCAAACAATTTTTTTTTTTTTTTTTTATTATTTTATTTTGTCCAACAGTGAGTACAACATCAGTAATAATGCAAAGCAACATGATAATACAGTCCACCAATATAAGGTGATATCCCAAGAGAAAACAAGAAAGAAAAAATAATGTATATTACATATCATATATCTACATGACTGAGCTAACCGGTCTGTCATAGTAACTCAATGTTGGGGTCTTAAAATTTGCCCCCCCTCCCCTCCCTCCCGGTTCCATCTCATTAACCATCGCAATAAAAAAAAAAATAAAAAAATCAAAGAGAGAATAAAAAGAAGAAGAAAAAAAAAAAAGAAAAAAAAAAGGGGGGGGGGAAGAGGTGGCCAGGTAATCAGTTGCAGCTTACACAGAATTGCCTCTGATCACCATATACCTAATAATACTAACTCCGAATTCCTAAATGGATATATCAGGTATTCAATTTCTCTTTCAGGGAAGATCTTAATGAAGGGTGCCCATTTATGAAAAAATTTCTTTATGTCGCATTCATTGTCTATATTGGCATTTCTTTGTTCTAAAATACATTGTTTCTTTAGGTGGTTCCTAATTTCTGGGATGGTTGGCGTCGCCCTCATTTTCCACTTCTTGCATATCAAATATCTGGTGGCAAGAATAGATAAATTGACTAATAGTTCATTAGGCTGACGCTCCTCTCCAGGCCTCAGACAGAATATGATCTGAAACAGGGAGAGTGTTACCAGTTCAATTTTGAGTACTATCTTAAGCCAATATTCCAGCTTCCTCCAGACATTTCCTATCCCGGGGCAGGACCAGAACATATGTATTATATCCGCAGCTATATATGAGCATCTAGGACATTTACTAAATTCAGAATTTCGGACTCTGAGGCCTCTCTCCGGGGTAAAATACGCCCTATGAAGAAGTTTCAAATGGGCATCTCGCCAGTTAGAGGAAAGAGTTGTTTTTAATACTTTATTCAGAGAGAGTTGAATAGTTTTAATTTCTATATTATTATGTGGAATTATATTATTCCAACTTGTGACTAGATTCTCCCCTAACAGGGTCGCTTTACTAAGGGTCAGTAAATAATAACATGGAGAGATGGACATAGAGGACTCTTTGATTATTGTAAGCCAAGATTCTATTTTGCCTAAGGACCAGGTCCAGCCAACCTTATGTATTAATTCTGTAATGTAGTGTCTTATCTGTAAATAAACAAAAAAATCTTTATTTGTCAAGGTATATTCCTCTTTCAATTGTGTAAAGGATTTGACGCATTTTCTATCTTGATCTATAAAATAAATAACTTTATCTAATCCATTATTATGCCATCTATTGAAAACGGTTGAGTCTAGGCCTGGTTGGAAATTCGGGTTTCTAATTAAAGGAAGAAATTTTGATGCTTTAGGGTTTATTGATAAAAGTTTAGTTAGTCTAAGCCAGGCTTTAATTGGGTTCAAGATAAATTTAAGTTCCTTAATATTTAATGGAAGATCTTTAGGATCCATGTGTGGTAAGGCCTGTAGTGCATAAGGTTCACATATATTAGATTCTAGGTCGATATTTGTAACATAGTTCTTTTTGGTGAGCCAGTCAGCTACTATACGGACTAAAAAACAAAGGTTATAAAATCTTAGGTTTGGAAGAGCGAAGCCTCCCATCTCTCTAGGTGCTACTAATTTAGAGAAGGCAATCTTAGCTCTTTTTCCTTGCCAAATAAACTGTCCAATTGACGAGTTTAGTGACCGTAAATCTTTCTCATACAAAATTAATGGAACATTCTGCAAGATGTAAAGCAATTTTGGAAGCAGAACCATCTTAAATAGAGCAGTGCGACCAGAGATTGACAAGGGTAGGGATTGCCAAGTTTTAAGCTTTTCTTTAATGTATGCTAACATTGGAGTTATATTTATTTTATAAAGATCTTTTAGATTCAGTGGGATTTTAATTCCTAAGTAGTTCATAAATTCTGTTATCACTTTAAAGGGTATATCTGTTATACTGGCTTTATTTTTCCTAAGCCAAATTATCTCGGATTTTATAGGATTCACTTTGTAGCCTGAGAAAATCCCAAAATGGCCAGTAATATGCAGAAGTTTAGGAATGTTTTTTGCTGTATTAGAAAGATATATGAGTAGATCATCTGCATATAATCCAATTTTCATTTCATAATTTTGAATTTTTATGCCTTCTAACGAAGACCTAATCTTAATTGCTAGTGGTTCTATAGCTAGATCGACTAGGAGCGGGGAGAGAGGACAGCCCTGACGAGTGCCCCTCTGCAATGCAATTGAAGAAGAAATCTCATTGTTAATAATCAGATTTGTAAAAGAATGGATGTATAGGTTTTCTACAAACTTAGGAAAATTCCCCTCAGTCCCAAATTTTGTTAGAGAGAAAATTAGATGCCTATGAATTACTAAGTCAAAAGCTTTTTCCGCATCAATTGATACAATGGCCATGTCAGGGGGGTCCACTCCCCCCGCCCCTTGTGGAGATGTTCTTTGTATATATTCCATTGTAGCTAGTAATTCTCTAATTTTTGCTGAGGAATTACGATTATTGATAAAGCCTGCTTGGTCCGGATGGATTACTTTGATTAGGATAGATTGAAGTCTTTTTGCTAAGATAGACGCGATAATTTTATAGTCCGAGTTTAATAATGCAATAGGTCTATAAGACCCTTTGCATGTAGGGTCCTTCCCTTCTTTCAAAATCAAAGTAGTAAATGAAGACGCAAAGGAAGGCGTAACCTGTTTATGCTTAATAAAGATGTCATTGTAAAGATTACCTAAATATGGTGCTATCTCCGATACTAAGATTTTGTAAAACTCATTGGGTAATCCATCCGGACCAGCCGCCTTGTTTAGAGGGAGCTTGGTGACCACTGCTCCAATCTCTTCTAGGGAAACAGGTGCATTGAGTCTAGCAATCTCCTCAGTTGTGGCCGTTGGAAAATTAATTTTACTGCAGAATTCTGTTGCTTTATTTATATCAAATTCTTTACTAGTGTAAAGTTGTTGAAAGTACTGATGAAATACCCTGGTTATATCTTCTGTCTTAGTTAAAAATTTCCCGTTATGTTGGAGTCTGTCAATGTTGGGTTTTTTATTCTCGTTCTTAATTAGTCTATTTAACATTTTACCTGACTTATTGCCAAATTTATACAATTTGGCTTGTAGTTTAAGGTCATTATTAGTTTCCTGCATTAGATGGAAGGTATCTCTTGCAGCTTTAGCACGTATGTATCTTGCCCAATTTAAAGGTGTTCCTTCCAATAAGTACAAATTATAGGAATTAATTAGAGAACTACAGACTTCCTTCTCTCTTGCTTTCCTTTTTTTATTTTGAATAGCAGAGTATGCAAAAATTTCTCCTCTGAGGACTGCCTTGGCAGTTTCCCAGAAGATATCAGACCGTTTAATATAATTATTATTAAATTGTAGGTACTCCCTAAATTTATTCTTAAGACACTCTTTAAATTTGAAATCATTGTAAAGGTAATAAGGAAAAAAGAACCGCTGATTCTTTGGTCTACCGTAGATAAAATTAAATTCCAGTGTAATGGGCCCATGGTCTGACAAAAAGATAGGCATTATCTCGGATTTAACCATTGTAGGACTTAGGTGGTCTCCAATTAAAAACAGGTCAATCCTGGATAAGGTTTTGTGTGCTTTAGATAAACAAGTGAAGTCTTGAGTATCGGGATTCTGATGTCTCCAGATATCGCGCAAGGAGAGCACCTGTTTAATTTTTTTAATTATTTTAAAATCAAGATTATCTTTTTTCTGTTTCAAACATTTAGTGTTTTTCCTAAGTCTATCAATGGGACATTTGGGGGCCATATTGAAGTCCCCCCCCCCCAAGATTAAATGCTCTTCAGACCTTAGAAGGAGTTTTGTCTGCAACGTGTCCCAAAATTCAGGGTCACTATTATTTGGGCCATAGATGTTGCAAATTGTATATTTTGCCTGGTCTATTTTCACCTTAGCCAGGACATACCTCCCCCCGGGATCCGCCTCAGAGTCCAAAATCTCCACCTGGAGTTTTTTGCCTATTAGTATTGCTACTCCTCTCTTCTTCCCGACGCTCGGGGCTATAAGAACTTCTCTTACCCATGATGTTTTTAATTTTAACGATTCCTCCTGATCTAGATGTGTTTCCTGTAATAAACCAATATCTGTCTGAGTTTTGCGAAGGTGTGACAGGATTGCTTTATGTTTGATAGAGGATGAAATTCCCCCTACGTTCCATGATACAATTTTAAATTTTTGTGTCATGTTTCTCTATTGTGTAGGGGGAGAGAAAAAAACAAAGAGAGGGAAGGAAGAGAAAAAAAAAAAGGGGGGGAAGGGACAGGGAAGGAGGGATGGAGGGGGGACCCAATTCCCCATAAAATGCTGTCGCCATAAACCTGTTTCCATTTTAACAAGAAAAAAGAACAAAAAAATCATTTCGAACCACGTATATCAGGCCAAGAATCATAGCTTGACCTCTACCATAACCTGTTTCCATTTTAATACACAGAAAAAATAAATAAGAACAAAATGACCCTATCAACCACATATATAAGGCCAATAATCGTAGCTTGTCCCTTAAATCTATGCAGTAAGGGATTTGTAGAGATTTTCAGCTATTTGAACATCCTCTGTAATATGTGTTATTCCGTTTAATACTACTTTTAATTTTGATGGGTAAATCAGAGTCGACCTGTGGCCTTGTTGTATAAATTTTGAACAGATCGGGGCTAGTTCCCGTCTTTTTGAGGCAGTGTCTGCCGAAAAATCTTGAAAAATCATAATTTTGTTACCCTCTATCATAATCAGTTGATTTTTCCGTGAATACTGCAATAATAGAGCTTTATCTTTGTAATTGAGTAGCCTAGCTATTACCGGACGGTTTCTACTACTGTTATTGCCTTCTGATCGTGGGGGGCCTATTCTGTGGGCTCGTTCCACTATGATTGGGGAATGAGAGGAGGGGATCTTTAAGGCTTTAGTAAGAGTATCGGATATGAAAGAGTCAAGATTTTCAAATTGTTTATTTTCGGGGAGACCGATTATTCTGAGATTGTTCCGTCGTGAGCGGTTTTCAAGGTCTTCTAATCTGTCCATAATTTTTTGTAGTTTTTTATCAGAATTCTCAATCTTAGTACTATGGGTGATTGTTTGACCTTCCAGATCCGATACTCTTTGCTCCATTTCTTGGAGTCTATTCGAAAACTGCCGCACCTCTTGTGTTAGAGAGGAGATATCCTGCTTGATCTCAGATTTGAGAGTTTCAAATTTAGGGGCTAAAGCTTCTGCAATGTTGGTCACTAAGGCCTGCATATTGAGATTGTCTGGTATGTTTGTTAGAGTACTAGGGCTTGATTGTTCAGTACCTGATTCTACTAAATTCTTAAGCTTCTTATCTCTGTGCCTTCCCGTCATATTTGGGGAGGGATGTTTTGGGGAATTGGAAAGATATTTATAGAGCAAACAATTTTAAACAACTTCCCAATTTACTTTTATTATCTAAAATGCTTAGTTCTCTTGGTATCCTTTGCTGAAAAATATACCTAGTTAACCTTAGAATCTGGGAGCTAGCTGCTTATTGGTGGCTGCACATACACCCTGTTCCAAATTATTATGCCAATGATATCTTTCTCATTTACCAAAATAATTGATGTAAACAACAGTCAGCATAATTCTCATGTTATCAACTATTAAGAGTACAATTCAAATTTTATTGAACAAACCTCCTAATGATAACAGTATTTTTTTTTCAAAATAAAAAACTTAGAAAGCACTGTTCCAAATTATTACGCACAGTAAGTTTTAAAACACTTTATAGGTTGTAAAGAACTAAAAATTGTCATTTGTTGTGTTTGCAGCATATTTGAAATCAAAAGCTATTTCAATCAAACTTTGAACAACATTTTAACTTTTTAAACATTTTAACAGGTCAAGTTACATTTTAACATAGGACCCCTTATTTGATAGCAGCTTCACAAGTCTTGTGAGTTTTTGGACAGTTTCTTCTTGAATTTGTTTGCAAGATGTCAGAATAGTCTCCCAGAACTGATGTTTGGATGTAAACTGCCTCCCACCCTCATAGATCTTTTGCTTGAGGATGCTCCAAAGGTTCTCAATAGGATTGAGGTCAGGGGAGGATGGAGACCACACCATGACTTTCTCTCCTTTTATCCCCATAGCAGCCATTGATGCAGAGGTATTCTTTGCAGCATGAGATGGTGCATTGTCATGCATGAAGATGATTTTATTACGGAAAGCATAGTTCTTCCTTCTGTACCAGGGAAGGAAGTGGTCAGTCAGGAACTCCACAAACTTTGCAGAGGTCATCTTTACACCTTTGGGGACCCTAAAGGGGCCGACCAGCTCTCTTCCCATGATTGCGGCCCAAAACATGACTCCACCACCACCTTGCTGACGTCGCAGCCTTGTTGGAACATCCATCTGGACCATCCAGGGTTGCACGGCACTCATCAGTGAACAGGACTGTTTGAAAATTAGTCTTCATGTATTTTTCTGCCCAATGCAGCCGTTTCTGCTTGTGAGCATTGGTTAGTGGTGGCCAAAAGGAAGGTTTATGCACAGTTGCAAGACTCTGGAGGACTCTACACCTTAATGTCCGTGGGACTCCAGAGGCACCAGCAGCTTCAAATATCTGATTGCTGCTATGTAATGATATTTTAGCAGCTGCTCTCTTGATCCAATGCAGGGATCTGGCAGAAATCTTCCTCAATGTGCCTCTATCTGCATGAACCCGTCTGTGCTCTGAATCAGCCACTAATCTCTTAATAGTGCAATGATCACGCTTAAGTTTTCGTGAAATATCTAATGTTTTCATACCTCGTCCAAGGCATTGAACTATTTCACTCTTTTCGGCAGCACAGAGATCCTTTTTCTTCCCCATATTGCTTGAAAATGGTGCTCTGCTTAATAATGTGGAACACCCTCCTTTAGTAGTTTTTCCTTTACTTGGGCTCACCTGGCAATCACAGGTGTCCGAGATTGTTTTCGTGATCAAAAGAGCCCTGAGACACAATGCCATCCATGAGTTAAACTGAAAAAAAAAAATATTTAATCTTTGTAACACTGAAATAGAATCTGCATAATAATTTGGAACAGGGTGTATATATCTATTGTCATTGGCTTAACAATGTGTTCAGCTAGCTCCTGGTAGTACATTGCTGCTCCTTCAATAAAGGATACCAAGAAAATGAAGCAACATTGATAATAAAAGTACATTAGAAAGTTGTTAAAATGTATGCTCTATCTGAATCTTAAAATAAATAATTGGCTTTCATGTCCCTTTAAGTTATTAAACATGTACATAGTTTGTGGAGCTTTTGATTGCATTTGCATTCTTGCAGTATTATTAATCTGTAACTGTACGGGACATGAAACCCAATGTTGTTGTTTTTTTCATGATTGAGATAGAGCATATAGTTTTTAAAAAAAACATTCCAGTTCACTTACAGTATTTTATCAAATTTGCTTCATTTTCTTGGTATCTTTTCTTGAAGGGGCAGCATTGCTCTACTGGAAACTAGATAAACTCATCAGGTGAGACAATGACAAGAAGCATATATGCAGCCACCAATCAGCCGCTATCTCCCAGTAGTGCATTGCTGCTGCTGAACAAGCATGTAAGCATACCAGCTGCTTTATAGATCACCTTCATGAGAGCTGAATTGCAACAGTGCAACTCTTATACCTATGTTTATAGGGCTGCAGAATATGTTGACGCTCTACAAATAACTAATAATAATAATAATAATAATAATAATAATAATAATAATAATAATAAAGGATACCAAGAAAACAAAGCAAACCTGACAATATAAGTAAATTGCAAAGCTGTTTAAAATTGTAAACTCTATCTGAATTATGAAATAAAAAAAAATGGGTTTCCTGTCCCTTTCAGTGTATTAAGATTGAACTAAAGGACTCTGTTTACTATGTTTAATATATATAGTGTACATGAGGGCTGCACACACTCCATGCAGCATGAACAATAATAGGTAACGTGTGATCGCTCTAACTGTAGGCTTATTTAGTGTAGAAGAAATTTTAGATGTTTTTTTTATTTATAACCTTCAGTTCTACCAGCCTACATGGGGCGCAATCACATATACCTTGCAGGTTTCGGCGCAAGCGAGGGAACCCGCGCCACTCATAATTTAACCTTGCAAATCGGGGTATTACATATACTGCGCCGTCAGATGCTAAACTGGCGTAAGTAGGACAAACTATCGATCTTCTGAAATGTGCGCAAATACACATCTTAGTCGTCGCAAGTAACTTACGCCAGTATTTTGTCCACGGAAAGTGTCAATATAGAGTAGTTTTATGCAAATAAGGCTAACACTCGTAAAAATGATCCACGATTTCAAATAAATGCGACACGTAATTCTGCTATTCAAAATTCATATATAAACCCATATATAAAGAGATGAAGGTAATACAATTATGATTTCCCATTGTTCTCTCCTCTAAGTATTGTTGATTGTTTTCAGAACAAATTTAAAGTAAACAAGCAAGTATATGTCCACAATGTGATAAAGTACCTACAAACTCAATCCATTTGATTATGTTGTGGCTTCAAACTATTTCAAATACACAACTAAACCTTAAAAAAACAATATCATAGTATACTGTCCCTTTAACCTTGAGATGTTGCTTAAATGTATGTGTTTGTTAAGGTTTTCAGGGAGTTACGCTGCTTTTTTAGTCAGTGCAAGGGTTGCTTCGCCTGCAATTTGTGGTGAGATGAGAATGGAGTAGATTTTCTGAATTCTGCGCGCGTAAGTCCTTACGCTGTATATTGGATACCAAATTGCGCGTCTCTTCTATGTTAGTCTATGGTTAAAAAAATATGGGCGAAGGGTGATATATACGCGCGTAACTTGTATGCTACGCCGTATATGTAATACCAAAATTGCGTAAAATCTGGCGTGGCCTCTTTTTGCGGGCGACGCTCTATATGTAATGGAGGCCATGGTCACCATATTTTTAAAGAGGCAATGAATGTGCTAAAAAAACATTTAAAAAAAAATCAGTGGTTTAAAATCATTGCAGAAAAAGCTGCTCAAAAGCTTTCCTTTAACCCCTGGAAAAAATCCCCTGGCTGGCACATTCCACCAGCCCACATTTTTTAATGAATGTAAACACTTTCGCCTAGATTATGAGTTTTGTCGGTAAAGACCTTCGGGGCTAACAAGCCTTTTTTTTCCAGCGCACACTTTAAACAACGCTGGTATTACAAGTTTTCTGAATGGCTGTGTTAGCCTCAGAAAAGTGAGCGTGGAGCAAATTTAGCTCCACTTCTACCTGTAATACCAGCATTGCTTACGGTAGGAAACAATGGGGCTAAGCCGGCTGAAAAATAAACCTAACACCTTTAAAAAAGCAGCGTTCAGCTTCTAACACAGCCCCATTGTTTCCTATGGGAAATCACTTTCTAAGTCTACACCTAACACCCTAACATGAACCCCGAGTCTTTAAACACCCCTAACCTTACACTTATTAACCTCTAATCTGCCGCCCCCAACATCGTCGCCACCTGCATTATACTATTAACCCCTAATCTGCAGCTCCGGACACTGCCGACACTTACATTACCCCTATGAACCCCTAATCTGCTGCCCCTAACATCGCCGACACCTATATTCTAATTATTAACCCCTAATCTGCCGCCCCCAATGTCGCCGCTACCTACCTACAATTATTAACCCCTAATCTGCCGACCGGACATCGCCGCCACTTTAATAAATGTATTAACGCCTAAACCGCCGCACTCCCACGTCGCAAACACTATAGTAAATTTTATTAACCCCTAATCTGCCCCCCAATGTCGCCGCCACCTACCTACAATTATTAACCCCTAATCATCCGACCCCAACGTCGCTGCTACTATAATAAAGTTATTAACCCCTAAACCTAAGTCTAACCCTAACCCTAACACCCCCTAACATAAATCTATTTTTAATAAATCTAGATAAAATTACTATAATTAAATAAATTAATCCAATTTAATACTAAATACTTACCTATAAAATAAACCCTAATATAGCTACAATATAACTAATAGTTACAGTGTAGCTATTTTAGGATTTATATTTATTTTACAGGCAACTTTGTATTTATTTTAACTAGGTACAATAGCTATTAAATAGATAATAACTATTTAATAGCTACCTAGTTAAAATAACTACAAAATTACCTGTAAAATAAATCCTAACCTAAGTTAAAAAAACACCTAACACTACACTATCAATAAATTAATTAAATAAATTAACTACAATTATCTAAAATAAAATACAATTAAATAAACTAAACTATATTACAAAAAGAAACCCACTAAATTACAAAAAATAAAAAAATATTACAAGAAGTTTAATCTAATTACACCTAATCTAAGCCCCTAATAAAATAAAAAAGCCCCCCAAAATAATAAAATTCCCTATCCTAAACTAAATTACAAAGTAATCAGCTGTTTTACCAGCCCTAAAAAAAGGGCTTTTTGCAGGGCATTGCCCCAAAGTAATCAGCTCTTTTACCTGTAAAAAAAGAAATACAATAACCCCCCAACATTACAACCCACCACCCACACACCCCTACTCTAAAACCCACCCGATCCCCCCTTAAAAAAAACTAACACTACCCCATTTTAGATCACCCTACCTTGAGCCGTGTTCACTCAGCCGGGCAGAAGAGGACATCCAGACCGGCAGACATCTTCATCCAGGCGGCATCTTCTATCTTCATCCTTCTGGAGTGGAGCGGAGCCATCTTCTATCCAGCCGACGCGGAGCCATCCTCTTCAATCGAAGTTCTAACGAAGAATGAAGGTTCCTTTAAATGACGTCATCCAAGATGGCGTCCCTCGGATTCTATCAGCCAATCGGAATTAAGGTAGGAAAAATCTGATTGGTTGATTTGAATTGACCATGCATGAAGCCGCAGCTGGAAATGCACAGGATGATGAGGGTGATGCTGATGCCCCATAAGTGGAGGATCTGGAGATGGCCCAAGGGAGCACTACTAACTCCTCCATCCACATGTTGTTCTATGTTTGTTGATATTTGTTGACATTTATTTTTTGCTTTGTTGTTGTGCCTGTTGCACTATTTCCCCTTGTCAGATGGCTCCAATGGGGCTGTGTTGGCCCTTGTCAACTCCCTCCAAGGACTGTGATGCACTATTTCACCTTGTCATATGGCTCCAATGGGGCTGTGTTGGCCCTTGTCAACTCCCTCCAAGGACTGTGATGCACTATTTCACCTTGTCAGATGGCTCCAATGGGGTTGTGTTGGCCCTTGTCAACTTCCTCCAAGGACTGTGATGCATTATTTCACCTTGTCAGATGGCTCCAATGGGGCTGTGTTTGGCCTTGTCAACTCCCTTCAAGGAGTGTGATGCACTATTTCACCTTGTCAGATGGCTCCAATGGGGCTGTGTATGCCCTTGTCAACTCCCTCCAAGGGCTGTGATGCACTATTTCACCTTGTCAGATGGCTCCAATGGGGCTGTGTTGGCCCTTGTCAACTCCCTCCAAGGACTGTGATGCACTATTTCACCTTGTCAGATGGCTCCAATGGGGCTGTGTTGGCCCTTGTCAACTTCCTCCAAGGACTATGATGCACTATTTCACCTTGTCAGATGGCTCCAATGGAGCTGTGTTTGGCCTTGTCAACTCCCTCCAAGGGCTGTGATGCACTATTTCACCTTGTCAGATGGCTCCAATGGGCCTGTGTTGGCCCTTGTCAACTCCCTCCAAGGACTGTGATACACTATGGCACCTTGTCAGATGGCTCCAATGGGGCTGATTTATCAAAATTACTTTTTGTAATGTTATCTTATTTCTTTATGTTTTATGACATCATAATAAAATAAATGTCATTAATATATTAGCTGTCCTCTTTATTCATGTCATTTATTAAAATCTATATTTTATGTGGTTAATCCAGAGTATTGTGTATCTTGAACTTTGCACATATCACAGAGTGAATTGAACGTTATTATCATTGGTGACATTTTAGACTGGGTTTCTCTTTTTTATATTTTACATTACTGGGTATATACTGGATATATCAACACCCAGTCGTGAAATCAGTGATAAAAGTCTCCATCTTACTTGCACAGTTATGGAGGATACACAGCAACCATTTTACTCTCTTTTATCAGTGACTGCATGCACAACTAATCCCACAGACTGTGAACTTATTTTCTCTGAGGACAAAGGTGTCTTAGCATTAAGCACATTATTTGAACACATGGAAAATTTGCTAATGAAGGAATCAAAAACCCAGAGGGATATTTGGACTTTGGAGAAGTACCGGAGTTTGAATATGATTCCAAGAGGTTTAAGGGTGTATAAATTTCCCACCTTTGAGGTAGACACCCAAGAAAAAGATTTTGTGGATGCTTGGAATGCTGTGCTCACAGACTGTTCATTAAGGCTGATGGGACTTTTGATACAATATAAAAGTAGACTTTTGGACACTATTAGGAAGGATATTAATGATTTACAGGTGGAAATGAATAGAAGGTGTAATAATGCTGATTTTGCCAGGTTTGATAAAACCCTAAGAGAGCTTGTGGCCAAAGGCAGATCAGGCATTATGGGGACAAAACATACTAAGTTCATAAGGGATAAATATGATTATTCTAATAACTCTGTATATATTTGGAATAAGAAATCTAGAGGTAATTTTAGATCAAACCAGCCCAGATTTGGGAGGAGGAGAAGGGGCAATAGGAATAGAAACAGTAATAATAATAACAGTAAGGGTAATTCATCTAGGAATGTGACCTTTTCAGGTAGTGAGACTGATGGGTCTAGTGATGGGGATACACATCCAGAACAACCATCAGGAATGTATTCATTACCTACATCAGGAGTAGGGAACACACAGATTGGGCCTTTGTTTCCTAATGGTACAACAATACAAATAGCTAGAAAGAGTGATACTAATTCTGACATTCTGGTAGTGAGACTTAAGCAGACTCCATATGTTGAAACTAATTATGTGGCTTTTTCCCAACAAAGGGATGCAACAGCAGGGGGGGGGGAATACAGACTATGGGACAGGCACACAGTACCAATATCAATTACGATCAGGACAGGTACCAATTAAGAGAGCCCAGACCCCAGACCAAATACAAGTAGAGGATACTAGAGTGGTGGGCAATGTAGTCAATCTATCATCACAGAACCTGAGTAGTGAACAAATTAATGTCTTGAGCCTTGGCCTCAGTTTTGCCCCCACTAATGATTTTAATGTATTCCAGACTATACTGGACATTAATTAACTTGTGTGTAATCTTACGCTTAGAAAATATTTTTCAGAGAATGTTCCCACGGATATGACACTAACCCATACTGGTACAACTAACACCAACAGTTTTGAACACAGTTGTGATATTGTGGCATTACAACAGTTCAAATTAGAAGCTACTGTTGATGACGGTAGTACCAGTAGAGGTCCCAGCTTTAAGAGTAAGTTGAAGTTCTATCCTATACATAACAGAAGGAATGTTATAGGGACTTTCTATAACAGGGTGGAAAAAGATTTAGAATGTCTGAAAGACAACAAACCCAATTACAAACATAATTTAACTTTCTCCAAAAAAAGAGCTCTGACCACACTGAGGGACAATAGGGCACTTGTCAAATCAGATAAAGGTGGGATGGTAGTAGTGATGGACCATACACAATACATCAATGAAGGTCTCAGACAGTTACAGAAACCAGAAGATTATTGTACACTACATAAGGATCCCACCACCTAGTTTCAGATGGAACTTAGAAATTTATTGGATGATGGTTTGGAACAGGACATTTTGGACCAGGCCACGGTTGATTTCCTGGTGGTTTAACATCTGAAAATTCCTTTGTTCCACCATTTACCCAAGACACACAAATCTTTAGATAATGTGTATGGACGTCCCATCGTTAGTGGGGTGGATTCACTCCTAGGGAACTTGTCTGAATGGCTTGATTCCATTCTGCAGCCCTTGGTATTATCTCTACATTCATATGTGAGGGACACTAAACATATATTGAATTTGTTGGAGAATGTGAAGTGGACCACTGAATCTAAGTGGTTGACTGTTGATGCAGTGTCCCTTTACTCGAGTATTCCCCATACTAAAGGAGTAGAGGTGATAACCTTTTTTCTTGACCAGTTTACAGATTATACTGAGACATACAAGATGTTTATTGTGAGGGTTACTACATTCTTGCTTACTCATAATTTTTTTAAGTTTGAGGATGTTTACTATCTCCAAAGATGTAGTACTGCCATGGGAGCTAAGTTTGCACCGTCTTTTGCCAATCTGTTCCTTGGTTGGTGGGAGTTCTACCACATCTTTGGAGATAGTAACCCTTTCAGGAGTTGTATATTTTTATATAAAAGATACATTGATGATTTGTTACTTATCTGGACTGGTGATGAAGGTAGTATTCCTCCCTTTATGGATTATTTAAACAACAATGACTTTGGTCTTAAATTTACTTTTGATTTGAATTGAATTATAAATACACTAACTATCTTGATGTGACCTTGGAGGACATGGAAATGGGTACTGTTAAATCTACCATTTATAGGAAACCTATTTCTGGTAATACATTACTCTTGGGCACTAGTTGTCACCCAAAGCATGTCCCTTTTGCCATTGCGAAGGGAGAGTACACCAGATTAAAAAGGAATTGTACTGACACTGCTGACTTTTGGCATGGATCACATGAGTTGGAGAAGAGACTTAGAGACAGAAAGTACCCCATTAAAGCAGTGAGGAGGGCTAGGGAAGAAGTGAAGAGGATCCCACGGGAAAACCTCCTAAACACAAGAGTGAAAGATACTGATCACCATAAGGGGGTGACTTTTGTTACCACACATAGTGCGCAATGTTCCCAAATTTGTGGGAGTGTGCGTTAAAATTTTCCAATTTTGTTAGCAGAGGACAGGTTGGTTAACACTGTAAAGAAAGGTCTTAGATGCTGTTATAGGAAGAGTCCAACTTTGGGCTCTATCCTATCCCCTACACTACTTAAACCAGAGAAAAAAGTGGTGAGTTCCTGGATTAAGCATAATGACATGTACAGATGTGGGCATCGTAGGTGTAAACCTTGTGAGTTTGTTAAAGTCACTAAAGATTTCAGCAGTATGGTGACCAATAAGAGTTACACTATAGGTGCTTGTATGAACTACACAACTGAATATGCAGTGTATCTTATTGAATGCACTTTGGGCCAAATTAAATATGTAGGGCTCACCTCAAGCGATCTTAATACAAGGACCAGGGAACATGTATCCTCATTTACAACTAAGAGGGCAACAACTCCCATATTACAACATTTTGGGGTATTTCATAGTAACAATTTAAAAGGGCTTTCCTGGTGTGCAATTGAAAAGATCAATAGACTCACAAGAGGAGGGGACATTGATCAGTTGCTAGCCAGACATGAAACTTATTGGATCTTTACCTTAAGTACACGCTTGCCAAAAGGACTAAATTCCAGATATGATGTAATGAATTTGTGGGAATAGGAAGTGTCCCTCTTACGTGGGTGACTATCGAGCCCGCTGTGCTGTATGCTTTTTAGGTATGGTCTCTTTATATTGTATGATATAGAGATTTGAGAGGGGTGTAATGATAATTGTATAGTTTCCCAAATATGTGAGGTTGCCCGCTCTATTTGAATGAGTTCTCTATGCCTTAGTATACTCCTTATAAGTGTCCTGTGATAGTAGGCTGTTAAACATCAGGTTCAGTTATTTAGCACTTGGGTTGTTCCATAGCCCGATAGGAGCAGTGAGAGGGGTTCCCATTTTGCTATTTTCCCATTTTCCTTTTTTATTATTTTTTTTTATTATTATTATTATTATTATTATTATTTTTATTATCTATATCATCAATTCTATCATGATTTATTTCTCATAAGGGACAGTACGTATCTTTCCGCATTGTCTGTATTGTTTTCATTAATATAGCATCCAAGATATAGCAGGGCTTTTTATTTGTTTGTATTTATTGTATTCAACTGTGGTAATTGCATTTTGGCTCTAGGGAATATTGAAAGAGCCTTTTACGCAATTGCTGACACATAACGTGCAGTCCATATACTTATATTTATATTTACATATTCAAATATATAAGAGTTCGTTATTTGCTTTCTATTCATTGATGTACATGTGCATTATATATTTCTTTTGTATATATCTTTCCTATAACTTGTTGTGAGGGGTGTGAGATCGCTTCGCTTCTCTTTATTGTTCAGTGAGTTCAGCGGCAGTATTCACAGTGTATAGAGGGGTTTGGCTCTTTCTATGAATCTGATGGTTAGGTGAATGAGGGCGGGTTTTTTTAATTTTACCTATCACATTTGTTTGAGGATTTTTTAAACAGGTGTAAGGTAATCACTGCTGGCTGTGACTACGGATATATTTCCAAAATGCGTAAGCCTATCAGTGCTGCGCCCTACTCACTAATCAGAATTTGCTGTGTTACCTCTATGTTTTTAATCGTGAAACAATAAAGGACTGCTTTTACGGAATGTCGGAATCTCTTCTTTAATCATGCTGCTTATCCAGTCCTTCTGACTATTCCGGCTGTGGCAAGTGGTTTTCGTTTGGAGCATATGTGCAAACTGGAGAACTGCTGGAGAAAACGACTTATATGACGGTGAGGTTGGAGCGACGTGAGGCACAGGTGGTATACACTGTGGAGCTAGCCGGAAGTAACCTGTGAGCTGGAACAAGTTGAAGCGAGTGAGAGGATATTCCCGCTTCGTTCATAGCAGAGATTTGGCTGAGTATACCGTAGGAGCCAGTTTCTGAAAGGTGGTCAATCCCCTGGGAGCTGGTGAGTTACCATATATACCCTCAATTAGCCTCCGTAGAGTCTCCAGAATATTGTGTATTTTGAACTTTGCACATATCACAGAGTGGATTGAATGTTATTATCATTGGTGACATTTTAGACTGGGTTTCTCTTTATTATATTTTAATCCTTAAAGGGACATGAAACTAAAAAATGGTCTTTCATGATTCAGATATATAATACAATTTTCAAGAAATATAAAATGTACATCTCTTATTTAATTTGCTTAATTTTCTTGATATACTTTGCAGAAAGGTTTATCTTTGCAAGATCATGAGTAGCAGAGAACTGAGGTTCTAGATGTTGATTGTTGGTTGTATAGATAATATATTTTGGTTGTTGCTGGCTCATCCATGTGTTCATTTATAAACTATTCATGAATTGATGCACCTTTAACAAATGATCCCAAGATTATTAAACTTAGATAATCGATGTAAATTATGAATTAGATGGAAATAGTATCCTCTCTGTGAACTTAATTGTTTGTATTTCATGTCCCTTTAAGTGATGCTGACCACAATAAATAAGGAATGGATATGCATTTCTAATGATTTTTTTTCCTTTTTACATCAACATAGACATATAATATGTTTAAAACAGACTATTATTTGAATGTTGACAGCACATGTATTCCAATTTCACTTATATCTTATTGTAGTAGTCTAACAAAAGAAATCACTGTGTAATGTGCATATTTTAGATGATTAATATCTTTCTCTTATTATTGTTTCTCTTTAATTATTCAACGATATATTGCTATAGGTAGGCTGACCATATTTCAACTTGAATAAGTGACACATCTGATAAATACGTGTCATTATTCTTATTCCAAATAAATCTTTAAACATATCTGAAAACATCCCTGACATATGTATTTCTCCTGTGTCCCTTTTTAAAGTGTAAAGATGGACACCATAGCTATAGGTAACATATAATGTATAACCAATCCCGATTTTCATAATGTATCTCATAGCATTATTTCTCATTTAAAAGGACATTAAACACAATAATATATTTTCTCATTTATGTATAACATACGATTTAAAAAAAAAATTCTTTCCATAAATTCTCAAATTTGATTCAGTCTCTTTGTATCATTTGTTTAAGGAGCAGCAGGGCACTACTGGTTTCTAAATGAACACATAGGTGAACCAATGACAATCGGTATATATATGTAGCCACCAATCAGCAGTTAGAACATAGTTTTTTTCTGCTCTTGAGATTACCTCTAAACACATTTCATCAAAAGATAACAAGAAAAAGAAGCAAATTTAAATTATATCATTAAATTTGAAAAGGTAGTTCAAATTGCAATCTCGTACATAATCGTGTAACATAAAATGTGGGTTTCATGTCCATTTAAACCCTGTTGCTTCCTAAATAGTTAATAATCCTCCGATTCTAATGAAATATATACTTATTACCAACAACATATATCCCAGTATTACGTTATCTAGCGTGACATTCATAGATAACAATATAGCATATACTAGTTTTTCAAATATAAATATGTTTCTTATTGACATGCAAAGCTGTAAAATGAGTCCTTGTATTGGATGACATTTTTACGCAATCTCGGATGCCTCACATTGCTTAAGATGTCACATGACAAGCTGTAAAATTATTTCTTTGATTGGATGCCGTTTTTACGCAATCTCAGATGTGCCTTTAATTGGATGATGATTTTATGCGATCTCGGATGCGCCATGTTGCTTAAGACGTCACATGCCAAGCTGTAAAATGAGTTCTTGGTTCGGATTCAGTTTTTACGCGATCTCGGATGCGCCTTTGATTGGATGACGTTTTTATGTGATCTCGGATGCGCCATGTTCATTAAGACGTCATATGCCAAGATGTTAAATCTGTCTGATTGGATTACGTTGTCCCGCAATATTTGATTTTGCACGTAACCCACGTTTGCGAATGAGAAGACAAGTTTAAAACCATGATTTCTTGGATTATGGATTGTGTCAATCATGTACATTGTTGAACCATAGCTGATAAAGAAGACAAAAATCTCTTTTGAAGGCTGTCTCATTGAAGAAACGAATGAAGGCAATATGTTTTTCATGCATAATATATTTTGAGGCAAGTGCAAATCCATGAATATACTCCATCTTGTTTAATACGTTTGTTAACAATATTTTCCTTTTTATAAATAATTACTGTGTTGTGTTGAATTTTCTACATATCTAATTCCTAAAGATGCGCATTTGTATTTGAATAAAGTAATCAATATGCATTGACCTTTATTATATGATAAATATATGAGATGTCTACATATTCTAGATGTTATGTCCTGATCTTTGTAATGTAAATGCTCAATATTGTGTCATGTATGACTTCCACATTGTTAATCTCCAAATATATTACTGTGAGCATATATTTCTAACGTAACTCTTAAAAGGACATGAAACCAGATTCCTTCTAAATGAAATGACTTTCTTACATAATTCAAACACTATAATGTATCTTTAATAAAATAGACTTTATTTAACACATTGATAGAAATATGGCATACAGGCTTTGTATCCTATTCAAATAGTTTCTTTTTTGAACAAGTACGTGTAGATATACCAACAAGCCCTAAGGATTAGTATATGTTAGCATATGTTCTTGTTTACAGGGACAGTCAAGTCAAGCAAAACAGTAATGATTTAGATATCAAAAAATGCAATCACCAATTTATCTTTGTTCTCTTGGTGTTCTTAGTTGATAGCTAAACCTAGGAGGTTCATCTGCTCATTTCTTAGACCTTAAAGAGTGCATATAATCTGAATGCATTTTGACCACTAGAGGGCATTAGTTAATGTGTTTCATATATAAAACATTGAGCTCATGCAGTAAAGTTAGCCTGGATTGATCACTGATTGGCTGAAATGCCGGTCTGTCAAAAGAACTGAAATAAGTGGTCATTTTTCAGAGGCATAGATAAAAGGTTAATCACAGAAGTAAAACGTGTATTTCTCTAAGTCTTGATTTTCAAAACTTGATAATGCGTAATAAAGTGTTTTCTTTGTAAACAACAATAATTAATGTAATGACTGTCCCTTTAAGCTGTGTTGTTGGCATCAAAACAGTGATATGCCATCATGTATAATTGTAATGGACATTTTTTGGAGATTAGGGAAGCAGTTTGGACATCACATCACAGAAACCTATCAATGTAATCAACAAGGATAGGTATGTGATGATGTGGTCTCCACACACTTGTAAAAAACACTCTGCAAACAATCTGCCTCCATGGACCCGGTCCCATAGAAGCAGATTATATACTGAGTGTGCTTCACAAGTGTAAGAAGACCACATCATCACATACCTATCCATTACACATTAAATAAATAAAAATATATATAAAAAATTACTTCCTCTTCCTTCCCCTCTTCCACGAGACTGAGGATTGGGGGGGGGGCAACTGCCCCCTCCGACGAGTTCTCCTAGGAGATGTTTAGGGAAGAGGGGAAGGAGGAGTACTGGGATCACCCGGCTGAGGAGGAGATTGAGGAGGAGATGGAGGAGGGCCAGGAGCAGATGGTCCAGCAACAGATGGCCCAGGATCAGATGGTCCAGCAGCAGAGGGTCCAGCAGCAGCAGCAGATGGGGTAGCAGCAAATGGTGCGTTATGCACCTCCCAGAGGACCTGCAATATATCCTTAAGAGTAGTCAACATCTCTCTTTGGTCTTGGCGAATATCATTGAGTACTTCCGTCATGTAGACTCTGCTTTCCGCCTGTTCCCTCCAGGAGGCACGCATCTCTTCTAGAAAATCAGTTAAGATCTGCAACTCTGGTATCTCTTGGGGTATGTTCTGAGGATCTGCTGCACGGCAGGCTGCTGGTGCATGAAGGGCTGCTGGTGCACGAGGTGCTGCAGGTGCATGAGGGGCTGCTGCAGGGATCTCTTCTTCAGCAGGGGCTTCTTAAGGGGATGATGGTACAGGGATGTCTTCCAGATCTCCTCGAGGTGGCGAGTCATCTGCACCACTCTCATACCTGGGTGAAGGAGGAACCTGTGGGTGCTGTGCTGCCTCCTCCCCAGGCTCAGACTCTGTATATTGTAAAAAGAAAGAAATCGAGATATTAGTACAGTTCCAAATCAAGATGTAAATGTTCTATTTGAAAGTGTATTAATGAGACTGCCTTGGTAATTCAATTTTAAGCAAAAGCAATGAATACGATTTCAGCATTTGCAAACCCGTGTTTTTGAGATTTATATGGTCAATCTGAATGTCTTTTTGCCTTTGTCTTCAGTCTGATTAAATGCACACCTAATCTGTAGACTAGATAATTAAAGATAAGATGGCACTGCAACTTCTTGAATAAAAGTCTGCTCATGAACTTTTACCTACTGAGCTGAGCACCTTTTTGTGTCCATTTCCACTGAGAAGCACATTTCCATTTGACATATGTGAACACTGAGGCGGCACTGATTATCCAGTGCAGAAGTGAGAGGCAGGTCCTGTCCAGGTGCCGAAAATCAAGGAGGCTGTGGAGAGCTGTGGAAAGCACAACATGAGAACAACTCCCCAGAGAGGCTAAGGAGGTAACCTTCCGGATTGTGAAGCAACCCCGTGTCACATTGAGCTGCGGTGGCGGCCGTTGGGACAACGCAAGGTATTTTGCTAAGAGAGGCTGAATGTAAGTTTTTACCCTTAACCTGGGGGAGTCCCGGTATCGGAGGCGCTCAGTGCTTGGTAGTTCCCCTTCCTCCTGGTAACAAGATCACTGACTGTTCACTTGTTGTTTGAGCACTAGCTCATAGGGGTACAGAATCTGAGTTCACATAATCTGTAGACTAGATACTAATGTGATGGCTTTCTTGAAATGCAACTGTCTCAAGGTAATTGTGAATGCGTTTATGTAATAATGTATAAAAAAGCGTAATTGCATTAGTCATATCCTTAATTTTAAAGAAAGAGACCTGGGAGCGCCAAAGATAGGCAGAGGAACTAAAAAGACATATGGCAGGTGGAGTTAAACCATATATACAAGGATAAATATGTGGATAAAAGGTTTACTAAAATAATATAAAGATGATATAAAAATACTCGCATCAAATAAATAATAACAAATAATCAAGTGTCCTTAAAAATTGTGCACATTAAATACAAATTATTACAGTTAAACACATAAGTAAAATCATGGATCCATGAGACATTAAGCACAAAATATATAAAACATTATAAAAAATGTAACATTGTCATATAATAAAATGAAAGATGATAGTTGGACAATTATAACTTCGAATGGGAACAGTCTTCCCTATGTAAAGTGCAAATGTGCTTAGAAAAATGCACAAAAATTGCACAAAAGAATACACAAAAAAATGGGTAACAGTGATAGAAAGAAAAGGGGGGTACCCCCTCACAATGTGATCAGTGTAAAAGTGAACAGTGTAAAATGTGACCGGTGACTGTTCAAACAAAAAATCCTTTGTATAAAAAATGAAAAAGTAAAAAGGAATAAAAGAAAAAACTGTATACAAAAGTGTCCGTGGTAAAAGTCAGTGATAAAAAATAAAAAATAGTGATGAACAATGTCAGTGATGTAAAATTCCAAATGATATATGTGTTGTAAGTAAAACTTCCTCAAGTCTCCTCAAAAGAAGGTTACAAACAATGTGGAGGTAGTGGGTAAGGGAGTGTCCGGTAAACCCTGGGTGTAATCCCTATATCCAACCTGTAAAAGAAATATACAATAGTGCAATAAAGCTAACAGATGAACATATATTGTAGGAAAAAAGCTCACCAATTCTGCCAACGCGTTTCGGCCAAAAACTGGGCCTTTTTCAAGACTATAGGTGGTGTGTGATGGTGGCTCTATTTATGGTTATTGGGCCGAAACGCGTTGGCAGAATTGGTGAGCTTTTTTCCTACAATATATGTTCATCTGTTAGCTTTATTGCACTATTGTATATTTCTTTTACAGGTTGGATATAGGGATTACACCCAGGGTTTACCGGACACTCCATTACCCACTACCTCCACATTGTTTGTAACCTTCTTTTGAGGAGACTTGAGGAAGTTTTACTTACAACACATATATCATTTGGAATTTTACATCACTGACATTGTTCATCACTATTTTTTATTTTTTATCACTGACTTTTACCACGGACACTTTTGTATACAGTTTTTTCTTTTATTCCTTTTTACTTTTTCGTTTTTTATACAAAGGATTTTTTGTTTGAACAGTCACCGGTCACATTTTACACTGTTCACTTTTACACTGATCACATTGTGAGGGGTACCCCCCTTTTCTTTCTATCACTGTTACCAATTTTTTTGTGTATTCTTTTGTGCAATTTATGTGCATTTTTCTAAGCACATTTGCACTTTACATAGGGAAGACTGTTCCCATTCGAAGTTATAATTGTCCAACTATCATCTTTCATTTTATTATATGACAATGTTTCATTTTTTATAATGTTTTATATATTTTGTGCTTAATGTCTCATGGATCCATGATTTTACTTATGTGTTTAACTGTAATAAATTGTATTTAATGTGCACAATTTTTAAGGACACTGGATTATTTGTTATTATTTATTTGATGCGAGTATTTTTATATCATCTTTATATTATTTTAGTAAACCTTTTATCCACATATTTATCCTTGTATATATGGTTTAACTCCACCTGCCATATGTCTTTTTAGTTCCTCTGCCTATCTTTGGCGCTCCCAGGTCTCTTTCCAATTCTTTAGACTTTCATTTAAGGGTTAGCTAGGTACCCTTCTAGTACCCAGGAGCTAGTAGGAACATTGTGTAAGCGCTGTGAGATACCGTAGTATCTAGATATCCTTAATTTTATTTTCGTGTGAATGTAAAGAGATTAGTAAATGAGCTTACCGGAAGATGAGAGTGATAGGTTCCTGGTATCGACTCCTCCGATACAGACTATGGCCACCTTGGAGATGCTGGGACGCAGCATTTCCTCCCAGCGGGAATATTCAACTATCATTTCAGGACCGCCACCGGTCCCTGTTAGGTATTGGTTCTCCCTTGAGAGCTTTCTTTTTAGCTCCATTTTGCAGTCCCAGTAGCGATGCTGTATAGACTTGATATCCCTGTTATGGACCCCCACTGCATTAACGGCATCCCTGATCTCCAGCCATAGCTTCCTCTTCTCCTTAGGGGTGGCCTTCTGAGCCTGCAGCCTCCTAGCCCTCTCCATATAAGCCTCTATGAGGGCCTCCTTTTCCTCCATGGTATACCTCTCCTCCCTCTGCCTGGGCTTCCCCTGTGATGTAAGCCTCTGTTTCCTGGACTGTGAAGCTCCCTCTATACACTGCACGCCACTGGGCCCAGCCACTTGTTCATCCTCAACAAATTGGTTGGGTCCACCCACCGCTTCCTCACCCCCTTCCTCTCCCCCTCCCTGTCCAGTTCCCCTCCCTCTCCCCCTCCCTCTCTCCTGACTAACCTCCAGCCTAACCTCCTCTACAAGCTGTTCTCTAACCTCCTGCCTTATGAGCTCTAATTGCTCAGGGCTAAGCTGCCCCCTATCCCCCCTCCCGACATACTCAAACAAAAAGTGAATGTGCCCAAATGAAAGGGGGTCAAAATAATGAACAAAAATTAAAAAGTGCTCAAAGTGTGAAAGGGATATAACTAAAAGAGGGTAAAGGGCATTAAACAGACAAATATGTAGAAAAAGACAAAAATGAGGATATGTAAACAATAAGTTGAAAATCCAACAAAATCTAACTATGGGATGGGTATGGGCTTACAGGGAATGGGGTATGGGTTTAAAGGGAATGGGGTATGGGCTTACAGGGAATGGGGTATGGGTTTAAAGAGAATGGGGTATGGGATGAAAGGGAATGGGGTATGGAGTGTAGTATGAGAGGGGATGGGGTATGGAGTGTATGTAGTGTTAGTGATAAGGGTATGTATGTATTGAATGTGTTTGCGTGTAAATGTGTTTATATAAGTATTAACAAAAAACACTTGCACACTCACCCAAACAAACTATCGCTCACTAACTCACTATCTCACACTAATTAACTCTCACACTAACACTAACTCTCACACTAACACTAACTCTCACAATAACACTAACTAACTCTCACACTAACACTAACTCACTGTCTCACAATAACTCACTAACTCTCACGCTAACACTAACTAACTCTCACAATAACACTAACTCACTCTCTCACACTAGCACTAACTCTCACAATAACACTAACTCACTAAATCTATCTCCTCTCTAATCTCACAAAACCCACCAATGCCTAGACCTGCACCAAAAGCAATACAGTCAAAGAAGCCATGCTTGGAGCGTGCTTATATACCCTATGTAAATGTTTAATGATGTACCGGTTTGCAAAGTAAAGGAGGTTCAGGTGTGCTTTGTTAGTAATTAGTATGTGTGCAATGTGTATTAGTTGTTTGAATTTGCACATGCTCATATAGAGTTAGTATTTGTGTAATATGTATAATGTGATGATGTCATAGTGATCGTTTTGCATAACATTGTCCAAAAGTAGTATCTGTAAATGTAAATGCTGATTTGTGATGGTCTCGTATTTGTGAAGTGGTGTAAATGTTTATTTGTACTAATGTTCCCTAATCGTCAATGCAAATGTCTTGTTTGTGTATCAGTGTGCAATTCTTTTTTCCTGTTGTTTTGTTCCATGTTGCAAGATCTGAACGTATTTATGTATTCCTCGTTTAGTGTAAATGTTGTGCATTATTTTATTTTTCCGATTGTGAATGTGTAATGCGTATGTGCTATGTTGCGTGAGCGATTGTTGTTTGTACATTTGATGTGTGTTTTTGTTGTGCATTATGTGGTATACATAACATGACAGAGCAGTGTGTATTTCTCGCGAGATCGAGTGTTAGCTGAAAAATCTGTGCTTAGTTCATTTATCATTGATCTCTATGGGAGAATGATTAATGGGCCTGTGATTACGCTTATTAAATAAATGCGGCAATCGTGTTACCGTGACGCGTTACAAGGTTGTTTTCAGACTCGTAATACCTACGTTATAAAAAGATACGCAATGGAAATAATGTACAAGTAACTACCGCCGACCTCATAACGCACAACTCGTAATCTAGCCGTATGTGTTTATGTATTTTATTTTATACTTAAAATCACTTTAAGTCACTTTAATTCATTTCTAGGAGAATTGGATTTTTATTAATACCCCTATCCCTGTTTTAATTGCAAGTTATGTAGTACAACCCACCCCAGGCCAAATCTAGGTTTCAGTAAATACATTTTTAATGCTTATTCAGAACCAAAACCTGTATGGAGTTAGAGTACACTAGTGGGTAAAAAGTGTGTATTTCTCAGTAGTTCTCTGTAAAGAAATAATTTATTGTCTAAATATTTTCTTTGTGCAATTAGAATACAGTGTCTGAGTCATATCCTATACAAGAGACATTTAATGAAATAGAGTATAAGTAATTGGATTGCACATAATGCTTAATTTTGAAATGTATTAGTACAAGAATTAAAATTACCTGCTTTTTACTAACCTTTGGTTGGCATCCCCAGTTTAATCAAGTTAAATTACATATTCTTCCTCCGAAATGTTTTAGTTCTGTTTTTATTGCGTTATTGCATTTTGCAAAAGGTCGTTCAAGAAACAAACTTATTAAGATGGGTTTACTGATTGTGTTAACCTCCTCACCCTCAAAAGCTTTGTCGGGCCAGGACTGCAAGATCAAGATATCTGCATCAGTTTGAATTAAACATTAGCCAGCCACAGAAAATGCCATCTTCATTTTTAATTCCTTTATTTCGATAACAGATTTTTATTTACTGGCATTTATTTAGAGAATAACCATTGAGAAATTAATATCTTTTTTTTAATATTTAAAATATAAATGTATTAGGAAAGAGTATGTTCGCACTATGTCTTAAGCAATGAATTTTTACAATATAATCGTTACTTGTTTTCAATGGTATAATTAATTTTGTGATATAGTGCCCTTAATTGTTCTACTGTGTTAAAGAGTTTTGCATTTAGTATATAAAAGTGATTAAAAAATAATTACTGAAAAATTTAATTATATGTAACCTGATGTAATTCATGAACAGAATTGCTAAAAGAAAAAATGTTTTATTTTATTTTAGTTTTGTATTCTGAAGCCTCCAAATGAGTAACCTTAACATATAACCTTGACATGTAAATGTGCAGTAATATCACCTATTTACCTTTGGGTAAAAAAATCCCCAGTATAATTCACATATTTATTCTTAGAATACATAAAAAAAAGCAGAAAGGATATTGGTGAATTGTTATACAATGTGAAAAAAACATTTATTTATTTTTTTCAAATTCTGAAACGTTACAATCAGGGATGTGACGTCAAAAATTAATCTTAGAGCATGCAATTTTAAGAGGCCATTAAATTTCTTTAATTATGAAATTTATGTTGTTCCATTGGTATCCTTTGTTGAAAAGCATAGCAATTTAGACTCAGGGGCAGCAATGCACTACTGGGAGCTAGCTTATGAATGGTGTCTACACAAATATGCCTCCTGTCATTGGTTCACCAGATCTACTCAGCTAAGTTCCAGTAGAGTATGTTCCTCTGAGCTAAGATTAGTTATGTGTTTAACCCCCCTACAGGGGGTAAAATACATATTTATATGCAAACAATAATGACATTTAAAAAATGCACTAACACATCAGGTCATTTTCTTTTTTAACTTTTATGTAATAAACCTTAAAGGTATTTTCTTGAAACAAGTACATGGAAGGCTTATATATTTATCAAGTCCATAGATAAATGCCTTATATACAGTATTTATCTGTATAGTGAAGAAAGGATAAGCTTTAACACTATAGGTGGTTCGATTTCTGAAAATCTATAAGAGTTAACACCAATTTATATATATGGCAAAAGTTCACTTGTATGGAGCAAAACAGTCTTTGAGGTGTCTTACAGTAAGTAATTATATAGGAGAGTATATCCCTGATTAGATCCTCTTAATAGAAATTACCTCAATCAACATGAGGTAAGTAGCCGCTTTTATGAGGGAGAGACCTGTGTTGTAGATTATTTAGCTGCTCTGTTAGTATGGCTGGAGTGTCCTTCCTCTCCTCTTGGGGTATGGTTAGGGACGAAATTAAGGGTATATCCCACTCCATTTAAGGATGAGTATGATAGTTATCAACATGAAAAGAAAAAACATATATAGTGAAATATTGTTTTATTTAATAAAACACATTGTCCCTGGCCACAATTTAAAACTCACATATAGTACTGTCAAACAAGTATGTGGTATGTGCAGCGTTTGTTAGAATTAGAGTTTTTATCATACTCTGGTGGGTGCATTACACTTGTGATAGTCTCTACGGTAAACCTCCAAGTATCACTCTGTGTGTAGCGTCCAGTAATCAAATAAATGCCTTCCAACCGCACTGTCCCTGACTGAGATTTATCATAGAGACTATCGCAAGTGAGATGCACCCACCAGAGTGATAAAAACTTTCATTTTAACAAACCCTTTTACTTGTTTGATAGAGTGTGATTTTTAAATTGTGAACAGGAACAACGTGTTTTATTAAATTAAACGATATTGCACTATATATGCTTTATCTTTTCATGTTCTCACCTACCATACTCATCCTTAAAGGGACACTGTAACCAAAAATTTTCTTTTGTGATTCAGATTAAGCATGAAATTTTAAGCAAATTTCTAATTTACTCCTATTATAAAATTTTCTCCATTCTCTTGGTATCTTTATTTGAAATGCAAGAATGTAAGTTTAGATGCCGGCCCATTTTTGGTGAACAACCTGGGTTGTCCTTGCTGATTGGTGGATAAATTCATCCACCAATAAAAAAAGTGCTGTCCAGAGTACTGAACCCAAAAAAGCTTAGATGCCTTCTTTTTCAAATAAAGATAGCAAGAGAACGAAGAAAAATTGATAATAGGAGTAAATTAGAAAGTTGCTTAAAATTGCATGCTCTATCTGAATCACAAAAATGTTGGGTTCAGTGTCCCTTTAAATATAGTGGTATATACCCTTAATCTTTTCTCTGCCACACCATGCAGTAACTGTTGCAACAATAATGTGCTGCTTTCTAAAAGCAATAAGATATTTATAAGAACTGTGACAGACAACCTCTTATCTGGGAGATATATTTCATAAGAAAGATTTTTCTGATAGAGGTTTCTTATATAGGCTATAGTGATGTTGCGAATAGTTTGCCAGCGAATAGTTCCCGGCGAACATAGAATGTTCGGTCCGCCCCCTATTCCTCATCATTGAGTAAACTTTGACCCTGTATCTCACAGTCAGAAGACACATTACAGCCAATCAGCAGCAGACCCTCCCTCCCAGACCCTCCCACCTCCTGGACAGCATCCATTTTAGATTCATTCGGAAGCTGCATTCTTAGTGAGAGGAGGGACAGTGTAGCTGCTGCTGATTTAATAGGGAAATCGATAGCTAGGCTAGTGTATTCAGTGTCCACTACAGTCCTGAAGGACTCATCTGTTCTCTGCTGTAAGGACAGCACCCCAAAAAGCCCTTTTTACTGCTAGAACATCAGTCTGCTTTTTTTTTTCCCCTGTGTAATCTAATTGCAGTTGCCTGCCTGCCAGCGTGTGTGTCAGGCTCACAGCGTATACTGTGCCCACTTGCCCAGTGCCACCACTCATATCTGGTGTAACAGTAGTGTACATTTAAAAAAAAACAACACTTTTTTGACTGTGAAATAATAGCAGACAGCTGCCAGTACCCAAGATGGCCGCCAATAAGGCAGATGGGGAGGGTTAGAGAGCTGTTTTGGGGGGGATCAGGGAGGTTGGGGGCTAAGGGGGATGCTACACCACAGCATATGTAAATATGCTTAAATTTTTTTTTATTTTTTTTTAAAAACTTTTATTTTAGTACTGGCAGACTTTCTGCCAGTACTTAAGATGGCGGGGACAATTGTGGGGTGGGGGAGGGAAGGGAGCTGTTTGGGAGGGATCAGGGGGTCTGATGTGTCAGGTGGGAGGCTGATCTCTACACTAAAGCTAAAATTAACCCTGCAAGCTCCCTACAAACTACCTAATTAACCCCTTCACTGCTAGCCATAATACACGTGTGATGCGCAGCAGCATTTAGCGGCCTTCTAATTACCAGAAAGCAACGCCAAAGTCATATATGTCTGCTATTTCTGAACAAAGGGGTTCCCAGAGAAGCATTTACAACCATTTGTGCCATAATTGCACAAGCTGTTTGTAAATAATTTCAGTGAGAAACCTAAAATTGCGAAAAAATGTAAGTTTCTTTTAAATTTGATCGCATTTGGCGGTGAATTGGTGGCATGAAATATACCAAAATGGGCCTAGATCAATACTTTGGGTTGTCTACTACACTACACTTAAGCTAAAATTAACTCTACAAGCTGCCTACATGCTCCCTAATTAACCCCTTCACTGCTGGGCATAAAACACGTGTGGTGCGCAGTGGCATTTAGCAGCCTTCTAATTACCAAAAAGCAACGCCAAAGCCATATAAGTCTGCTATTTCTGAACAAAGGGGATCCCAGAGAAGCATCTACAACCATTTATGCCATAATTGCATAAGTTGTTTGTAAAGAATTTCTGTGAGAAACCTAAAGTTTGTGAAAAAGTGAACAATGTTTTTTTATTTGATCGCATTTGGCGGTGAAATGGTGGCATTAAATATACCAAAATGGGCCTAGATCAATACTTTGGGTTGCCTACTACACTACACTTAAGCTAAAATTAACTCTACAAGCTCCCTACATGCTCCCCAATTAACCCCTTCACTGCTGGGCAAAAAACACGTGTGGTGCGCAGTGGCATTTAGCAGCCTTCTAATTACCAAAAAGCAACGCCAAAGCCATATAAGTCTGCTATAATGGCATCTCTGGCACACAGTGTTGGGGCAAGGGTCCATCTGACCACTGATACCTGGTCTGCAAAGCATGGTCAGGGCCGGTATATCACCTACACTGCGCACTCTGAAGCGGGCGTAACCCTTACACTACCTGATCGATACAACATCATACCTGATGTTTTAAAGCACGTTATTCCAAACAATTTAGGAATGTTAGGCGATTTATGCCCTTTATGGATTAAAACCAGACTCTGCATCAACTATGTAATTTTCCATGGGAGTTTTGCCATGGATCCCCCTCCGGCATGCCACAGTCCAGGTGTTAGTCCCCTTGAAACAACTTTTCCATCACTATTGTGGCCAGAAAGAGTCCCTGTGGGTTTTAAAAGTCGCCTGCCTATTGAAGTCTATGGCGGTTCGCCTGGTTCGCCAACTTTTGCGGAAATTTCGCTTTCGCCGTTCGCAAACCCAAATTTTTATGTTCGCGACATCACTAATAGGCTATGGTAGATGCTTCTTTGTTTTTTTGAGAGATGTTTTTTTATGAAAGTGGAATGGGTTTTAATATGCATTGACATCTTGGAAATGTTATAGATGGTTATGTAAATAAATATTTTCTAGAAAGGCGTTTCATGACCCCCATGGAGGCCAAGTGGAGGGGTCATCTTGGGGTCAGTAGGTTGGGCTACATGAAAATAAGTGGAGTAGGAGAGTGGAAAGGAAACACAGTCAGGACAAGAACGTGCAAGAAGAAGCTTCTTCTTGCACAACACAATTACAGGGATAATTTGCATGGTTGGTGGCTCCTACCTGTCATTCGGTTACGACCGGCAGAAACTGTGCTTCCTGCTGAGACTCCAGTCTCCAGCCTTCTGAGAGATTCTGCTGGGAAACAGTCAGGACCACCCTCCCTCCCTTTCTGTGTGGTTGGATAATATGTTGCAGCTTGTGGGTGTAGTGGGGTGCTTGACTATTTCATGGGGGTTGATCAGAGTTGGGATTGTTGGTACATCCTGTTTGATTGTCAGGGGAGAATGTGGTACAAGGGGGCGTGTCCTTCTCAGTAGGAAAAAGGGTCACATGTTGTGGCTGGGCAGGCACCCTTGGGGTTTTTATGTGAATGTATAACTGTTTATTTGGTTATTTTATGGCTTTATTATTTATTGTATTCAATAAAGCAAGCTGTGGTCTTTATAACCCCATTTATTTAAGCAGAACTTAGTATGGGGGGTCATGCTGAATCCCCTGTCTTTTGAGAAATAATATGAATTGGTTTGATCTCTACTGCTTTTTCTACATAATTTAAATACTTTATTTATGCCCACTGGCTAATCAGACAACTCCTACAGATCTATTGAATCAGAGGAATGAGACAAAAAGACAATTAAGGACTATATTACAAGTGGAACGCTAATTTATTGCGTGCCTGAAAATGGGCTAATTTGCCCGTTTGCGGGTGCATGATAAATAACCAGCCATTACAAGTGGCAAGTTATTGCTACCGTGAGCTCGCAGTAGCAAATAGCACTAATAAAATTAACCAGAGATCAGATCTCTGGTTAATTTTATAAATGTGCCACAAATGCCCTCAAAATACAGTGTAGTGTATTTTAATAAAAAAAATAAAAACTGTAGCATTTTTACTTTTTAACAAAAAAATAATAATTGCACTAGGCAGTATTTTGGGGGTAAAACTGGCGACAGTGTGGTGTTAGGAAAAAAAAGGCATTAAAAATGCCTTTACAATGCGGTCAATGGGAACTGTGTGTTCCCATTAAATATATATGTATATGCTTATATACATATATATTTATGTGTTACCATGTGACAATAAACATATTAACACATAAAAACATATGTATATAAGCATATACATATATATTTGCAATTTGCTGCTATCGCTGCATGACTTACCCCCTTCACTGCACTTTGGTTCTCTGCTGTGGAAGCACGCATTCGTGAGCGCAATGTTTCCCAGCAATGCAAAAGCAAGCTTGAGTTTGCATTGCTGTCAACTTGAAATACCAGCACACATAAGCGTGTGCTAGGATTACTCTGTGGAGCACAAATAAACAATATTTAGTGCTCCACTTCTAATCTGGCCCTAAATTGTTTTTTTCATAACAGTAACACTGATTTATAAAACAAACTGCAATTAATTTTGAAATGTAATCTCATAGATGGAAGAAAGAAGCAATTGAAGTTGATTTTATGATATTGAACAGGTGTGCGTGTGTGTGTGTGGGGGGGTCTCTTTAAGTTCAAATACAATAAGGAGTCAAATGTGAGGATTAACTAACATATAGGAATCTCAGAAGGGAGATAGCCTTGTAATTAGAGTTTGTGGCAGTAAGTGTTAATCCCAGTATAGTGGCATTTTGCAATTGTTCTTATTCATAGCCTAGGGGAGGGGATTTATTATGCAATATTTTTAAAATTCTACAATTTCTCTAATGCAGCGTCAGATGTAGAAATTCTAGATGTTCCTAAATGTATTGTGAATTTATATCAACGGCTTCTACTATTACTTGGGTTGCACTAGGATTAAAAAAGTGTTTAAAGATTTGGTTGTTTTACTGAAAGTTAATGTACAGGAATATTGAAATCTTGGCCATGGTGTCTATTTAGCTTCATGATGTTATTTACTTTATTAAAGGGCTGTTTCTTAAAGTGATGGTAAATTCATACCAACTGCTCAACATATTTTAAAAGCTCTTATCCTAACTAGCATATCGATATGGACTAGGATTCTCTATTTCAAATGTGCAAGTAGCGTAAGAGTTGTGCATGCACATTGCATCTCAATTAGTGAGTCCAGAGCACGAGAGCGTGTCGGTACTTTTTAACACGGGGCGCATGGTGAGCTGATGATTGGCTAAAACGTATGTCAATCAAAGCAGTAGTTTAGAAAATTTTCGAGAGAGGCTGAATATAAAACTGTAACGTTACCGTAATAAAAAAAGTTATTCAGTAACCTGATGTTTTTAATATTAAAAAAGCATATTGATATGCTAGTTAGGATAAGAGCTTTTAAAATATGTTGAGCAGTTGGTATGAATTTACCATCACTTTAATTTAGTAAACTCTATACACATAAGAGTTTAAGAACAACATGGTGAATAAAGGTACAACCTTCTCCATTGGACCGCTGCCATCCCACAGTCTCTCCCATTCATGTGACTGTATCTTTATTTGTACCCAAAATACCAGCATTACAGTAGCTATAAATATTGCTGGTCACAATATATATTTGAGGTTGTGTTTGAATTAAATCTTAAGACAAGATGGGAAACAATTTAGCCTCTAGATAACAAATATTCCTTTCTCTGCTTATTTTGTTTTTCATCTAGAGATTGAGACACTTTCTTGGTGCCATCTAGTGGAAAAATGTTAGTATAGCGAACTGTGCAAACTAGAAAGGATTAGTCTAATAAACTCATGAGGTAAGGTACACATTACCTTATATTTAGAATAATCAGTTACTTCAGCATGCTTCTGTTCTCTTTTCTGTATATTGCTGATTTCTAAATTCATTGTAAGTCATATTATTTTTTAAATTTGACGCATTAATGTTACATACAAAAGTTGAAAATACAGGGAGAAAAGAAGATAGTTTATTTTACCACAAGTAGAACAGTACTGTCACCCACTGGGGTGTACATTTGTTTATAGTGCGCTTTACAATTTACTTATTGATCTGTGTTACACTGCTACAAATTATTTAGAATACTATTATTTGTCTTCAACACATTTATGCTCCATTATTAACATAATATAAACAAATACAATTAATGAGTATGATTATTTTTCTCTCTGCATTCAAGGGAAGTGGAAGGCTTAAATGTACCACAAAGATGAGGAGGCTAAATGTTAACCCAATAGGGATAGATTACAAGTGGTGCGCTAACTGTTGCACACGAGCGAAAAGAGTTTCATCACGTCTCTTTGCACGCTTAGGGAGTAGAGCTCACACTACAGGTTGAAAGTAAATGCATTTTCTCAAGCGCAATTGAATTTAACGCACTTTGGGATAGCGAGACTTCAGAGCTCTGGTTAACTTTTACACTCGACAAAAAAGTGGCACAAAAACATTAAAAATGCATTTAAAAGTACAGTTACATTCATAATAAAACTATCTAATAAAACATTTTATTATTTTTTTTAAATATATGAGGTCTCAGTTGTTTAGAGGGAAAAAAGGCTGGAAAGGGCTTTAAGATAGAGATACATACATATACTTGTCTAAATATGTCTATATATGTAGGATATGAAATTTAAACCATTTTATTTCATGATTCAGATAGAGCTTGTGATTTAAAAAAAAAACTTTCTAATTTACTTCTATTATAAATGTTTCTTCTTTATCTTGGTATATTTTGTTGCAAAGCAGGGATGTATGCTTAGGAGCTGATCCTTTTCTGTAGCAGTTTTGCAAGAATGTTATCCCTTTTCAAGGGCACTAAATGTCAGCACTATTTCCTGCCATGTAGTGCTCCGGACACCTACCAAGGTATCTCTTCAACAAAGAATTTCATAGGAACAAATTTGGTAATAGAAGTAAATTGGAAACATTATTAAAATGATATACTCTAAATCACAAAAAAACAATTTGAGTTTCGTCTCCCTTTAACTATGTATTTACTGTAAATATTTGACATTACAATGTTCTTCCCATATGGGAATATGTTCTAAGTATTTTTAAATAGATCTTCCTATTTACAGTCATGGGCAAAAATATTGGCACCCCTGCGTTTCAGTCACATAATGCCCCACTTTGCCCAGAAAATTGTTGCAATTACAAATGTTTCGGCATTCTCATGTTTATTTCTTTTGTTTGTATTGGTATGGCACAAAAAAAGTGGAGAAACAAAAAGCCGAATCTGACAAATTCCACGCAAAACTCCAAAAATGTACTGGACAAAAGTATTGATGCTCCTGTAATTTGTAATGAAACTCACCTGTATCAATTAACAGGTGCTGACAATATAGAAATCACACTGGCAACCAGTTAAAATGGTGAAACATGTACTCAACCTTTCTGTTGTGTGTCTCTGTGTACCACACTGAGCATGGAGAACAGAAAGAGCACCAAAGAATTGTCTGAAGATTTGAGAACAAAAATTGGGGAAAAGCATGGACAATCTCAAGGTCCATCTCCAGAGATTTTAATGTTCCTGTGTCTACTGTGCACAACATTGTCAAGAAGTTTACAGCCCATGGTACTGTAGCTAATCTCCCTGGATGTGGATGAAAGAGAAAAATGTATAAAAGATTGCAACAAAGGATTGTTCGAATAGTGGATAAAGAACCTCATAATTTTAGTGGGGTCTTTTTTTGTAATGTTAGATTTTTTTTATTTTTTGTAATTTTAGTGTTTGATTTTTATTGTAATATGTTTTTTTTTACTTTTTCATAGTGTTAGGATTTTTTAATTTTGTAACTTACGCCTAGATTTAGAGTTCTGCGTTAGCCATCCAAACCAGTGTTAAGGGGTCCTAACGCTGGTTTTGGCCGCCCGCTGGTATTTAGAGTCAGTCAGGAAAGGGTCTAACGCTCACTTTCCAGCTGCAACTTCTCCATACCGCAAATCCCCTTACGCCAATTGCGTATCCTATCTTTTCAATGGGATCTTTCTAACGCTGGTATTTAGAGTCTTGGTTGAAGTGAGCATTAGAACTCTAACGACAAAACTCCAGCCGCAGAAAAAAGTCAGGAGTTAAGAGCTTTATGGGCTAACACCGGTTCATAAAGCTCTTAACTACTGTGCTCTAAAGTACACTAACACCCATAAACTACCTATGTACCCCTAAACCGAGGTCCCCCCACATCGCAGCCACTCTAATAAAAAAATGTAACCCCTAATCTGCCGACCGCACATCGCCGCAACCTACATTATCCCTATGTACCCCTAATCTGATGCCCCTAACATCGCAGACACCTACATAATATTTATTAACCGCTAATCTGCCCCCCAACGTCGCCGCAACCTTACCTACACTTATTGACCCCTAATCTGCCGACCGGACCTCGCCACTGCTCTAATAAATGTATTAACCCCTAAAGCTAAGTCTAACCCTAACCCTAACACCCCCCTAAATTAAATATAATTTAAATCTAATGAAATAAAATACATCTTATTAAATAAATTAATCCTATTTAAAGCTAAATACTTACCTGTAAAATAAACCCTAATATAGCTACAATATAACGAATAATTATATTGTTGTTATTTTAGGATTTATATTTATTTTACAGGCAACTTTGTATTTATTTTAACTAGGTACAATAGCTATTAAATAGTTATTAACTATTTAATAGCTACCTAGTTAAAATAATTACAAAATTACCTGTAAAATAAATCCTAACCTAAGTTGCAATTAAACCTAACACTACACTATCAATAAATTAATTAACTAAACTACCTACAATTATCTACAATTAAATCAACTAAACTAAATTACAAAAAAACCAAACACTAAATTACAAAAAATAAAAAAAGATTACAAGAATTTTAAACTAATTACACCTACTCTAAGCTTCCTAAAAAAATAACAAAGCCCCCCAAAATAAAAAAATGCCCTACCCTATTCTAAAATAAAAAGTTAACAGCTCTTTTACCTTACCAGCCCTTAAAAGGGCCTTTTGCGGGGCATGCCCCAAAGAAATCAGCTCTTTTGCCTGAAAAAAAAACATACAATACCCCCCCCAACATTACAACCCACCACCCACATACCCCTAATCTAACCCAAACACCCCTTAAAAAACCTAACACTAAGCCCCTGAAGATCTCCCTACCTTATCTCACCGATCCGATCCGTCCAGAAGAGGGTCCGAAGTCTTCATCCTATCCGGCAAGAAGAGGTCCAGAAGAGGGTCCGAAGTCTTCATCCAATCCGGCAAGAAGAGGACATCTGGACCGGTAGACATGTTCATCCAGGCGGCGTCTTCTATCTTCATCCATCCGGCGCGGAGCGGGACCATCTTGAAGCAGCCAACGCGGATCCATCCTCTTCTTCTGTCGACTCCTGATGAATGAAGGTTCCTTTAAGTGATGTCATCCAAGATGGCGTCCCTTGAATTCTGATTGGCTGATAGGATTCTCGGAATTAAGGTAGGAAACATTTGATTGGCTGATTGAATCAGCCAATCAGATTCAAGTTCAATCCGATTGGCTGATTGGATCAGCCAATCATATTGAGCTTGCATTCTATTGGCTGATCGGAACAGCCAATAGAATGTGAGCTCAATATGATTGGCTTATTGGATCAGCCAATCGGATTGAACTTGAATCTGATTGTCTGATTCAATCAGCCAATCAGATTTTTCCTACCTTAATTCCGATTGGCTGATAGAATCCTTGTGGTGAAAATAAGGTAGGGAGATCTTCAGGGGCTTAGTGTTATTTTTTTTAAGGGGTGTTTGGGTTAGATTAGGGGTATGTGGGTGGTGGGTTGTAATGTTGGGGGGGTATTGTATGTTTTTTTTTCAGGCAAAAGAGCTGATTTCTTTGGGGCATGCCCCACAAAAGGCCCTTTTAAGGGCTGGTAAGGTAAAAGAGCTGTTAACTTTTTATTTTAGAATAGGGTAGGGCATTTTTTTTATTTTGGGGGGCTTTGTTATTTTTTTAGGGGGCTTAGAGTAGGTGTAATTAGTTTAAAATTCTTGTCATCTTTTTTTATTTTTTGTAATTTAGTGTTTATTTTTTTGTAATTTAGTTTAGTTGATTTAATTGTAGATAATTGTAGGTAGTTTAGTTAATTAATTTATTGATAGTGTAGTGTTAGGTTTAATTGTAACTTAGGTTAGGATTTATTTTACAGGTAATTTTGTGATTATTTTAACTAGGTAGCTATTAAATAGTTAATAACTATTTAATAGCTATTGTACCTAGTTAAAATAAATACAAAGTTGCCTGTAAAATAAATATAAATCCTAAAATAGCTACAATATAATTATTCGTTATATTGTAGCTATATGAGGGTTTATTTTACAGGTAAGTATTTAGCTTTAAATAGGATTAATTTATTTAATAAGATTTATTTTATTTCGTTAGGGTTAGGTGCTAGGGTTAGGGTTAGACTTAGCTTTAGGGGTTAATACATTTATTAGAGTAGCGGCGAGGTCCTGTCAGCACATTAGGGGTTAATACTTGAAGTTAGGTGTCGGCGATGTTAGGGAGGGCAGATTAGGGGTTCATACTATTTATTATAGGGTTTTTGAGTCGGGAGTGAGGCGGTTTAGGGGTTAATACATTTATTATAGTGGCGGCGAGGTTCAGTTGGCAGATTAGGGGTTAATAAGTGTAGTTAGGTAGTGGCGACGTTGGGGGGGCAGATTAGGGGTTAATAAATATAATATAGGGGTCGGCGATGTTAGGGGCAGCAGATTAGGGGTACATAGCTATAATGTAGGTTGCGGCGGTGTACGGAGCAGCAGATTAGGGGTTAATAATAATATGCAGGGGTCAGCTATAGCGGGGACGGCAGATTAGGGGTTAATAAGTGTAAGGTTAGGGGTGTTTAGACTCGGGGTACATGTTAGGGTGTTAGGTGCAGACTTAGGAAGTGTTTCCCCATAGGAAACAATGGGGCTGCGTTAGGAGCTGAAAACTGCTTTTTTGCAGGTGTTAGGTTTTTTTTCAGCTCAAACTGCCCCATTGTTTCCTATGGGAATATCGTGCACAAGCACGTTTTTGAAGCTGGCCACGTCCGTAAGCAACGCTGGTATTTAGAGTTGAAGTGGCGGTAAATTATGCTCTACGCTCCCTTTTTGGAGCCTAACGCAGCCCTTCAGAGAACTCTAAATACCAGCGTTATTTAACCCCTTAATGACAACTGACGTACCAGGTACGTCATGCAAAAACTAACAGTTAATGACAATGGACGTACCTGGTACGTCAGTTGTCTAACAGAGTGCTGGAAGCGATCACAAATGCTTCCAGCAGCTCTGAGGGTATTGCAGTGATGCCTCGATATGGAGGCATCCTGCAATACCACTTTACAAGCCTCCGATGCAGAGAGAGCCACTCTGTGGCCCTCTCTGCACCGGTAGCGATGGTGCCAGTGTCCGCCGGGTGTGAGGGTGCGTGCGCGCGTGCACGGTGCGCGTGCACGAGGGGTGAGTGTGCACGTGAGCGTGCATGTGCGCGTGCACGTGCACCCATTAGCCACACTGACACCAATGAATGAGGGCAGAAAGGGAAAAAAAGGGATTTTTTTTTTTAAATATAAAAGGATCTGGGAGGGGGAGGGGGTGGGGGTGGGGGTATTGTGGGGGGCTGCTACACTACAGAAATAGTTTTTAAGTAAAAAATAAAATAAAAATACTTTTTGGGGGGTTTTTGGGGCCAAACTGGGTACTGGCAGACAGCTGCCAGTACCCAAGATGGCGGTAATTAGGTAGGGAAGAGGGTTAGAGAGCTGGAGGGGGGATCAGGGAGGTTGGGGCTAAGGCAGGGGTCCATCACAGCTAAAATATTTTATTATTTTTATTTAAAAAAAAAACTTTTATTTAGTACTGGCAGACTTTCTGCCAGTACTTAAGATGGCGGGAACAATTGTGGGGTGGGGGAGGGAAGAGAGCTGTTGGGAGGGATCAGGGGGTGGGATGTGTCAGGTGGGAGGCTGATCTCTAAAATTAACCCTGCAAGCTCCCTACAAGCTACCTAATTTAATCCCTTCACTGCTGGGCATAATTAACGTGTGGTGCGCAGCAGCTTTAGCGGCCTTCTAATTACCAAAAAGCAACGCCAAAGCCATATAAGTCTGCTATTTCTGAACAAAGGGGATCCCAGAGAAGCTTTTACAACAATTTCTGCCATAATAGCACAAGCTGTTTGTAAATAATTTCAGTGAGAAACCTAAAATTTTGAAAAATGTAAAGTTTTTTTTTATTTGCTCGCATTTGGCGGTGAAATGGTGGCATAAAATATACCAAAATAGGCCTAGATCAATACTTGGGGTTGTCTACTACACTACACTAAAGCTAAAATTAACCCTACAAGCTCCCTAATTAACCCCTTCACTCCTGGGCATAAAAGCGGCCTTCTAATTACCAAAAAGCAACCCCAAAGCCATATAAGTCTGCTATTTCTGAAAAAAGGGGATCCCAGAGAAGCATTTACAACCATATGTGCCATAATTGCAGAAGCTGTTTGTAAATAATTTCAGTGGGAAACCTAAAGTTGTGACAAATTTTGTGAAAAAGTGAACTTTTTTTTTTTTTATCGCATTTGGCGGTGAAATGGTGGCATGAAATATACCAAAATGGGCCTAGATCAATACTTTGGGTTGTCTTCTAAAAAAAAATATATACATGTCAAGGGATATTCAGGTATTCCTGACAGATATCAGGGTTCCAATGTAACTGGCGCTAATTTTGAAAAAAAGAGGTTTGGAAATAGCGAAGTACTACTTGTATTTATTGCCCCATAAATTGCAAAAAAAGCAAAGAACGTGTAAACATTGGGTATTTCTAAACTCAGGACAAAATTTAGAAACTATTTAACATGGGTGTTTTTTGGTGATTGTAGATGTGTAACATATTTTGGGGGTCAAAGTTAGAAAAAGTGTGTTTTTTTCAATTTTTTCCTCATATTTTTTTTTTTTTTTTTAGTAAATTATAAGACATGATGAAAATAATGGTATCTTTAGAAAGTCCATTTAATGGCGAGAAAAACGGTATATAATATGTGTGGGTACAGTAAATGAGTAAGAGGGAAATTACAGCTAAACACAAACACTGCAGAAATGTAAAAATAGCCATTGTCATTAAGGGTAACAAAATTGAAAAATGGTCCGGTCATTAACCCCTTAATGACCACAGCACTTTTCCATTTTCTGTCCGTTTGGGACCAAGGCTACTTTTACATTTTTGCAGTGTTTGTGTTTAGCTGTAATTTTCCTCTTACTCATTTACTGTACCCACACATATTATATACCGTTTTTCACGCCATTAAATGGACTTTCTAAAGATATCATTATTTTCATCATATCTTATAATTTACTATAAAATATTATAAAATATGAGGAAAAATTGAAAAAAAAAAACACTTTTTCTAACTTTGACCCCCAAAATCTGTTACATATCTACAACCACCAAAAAACATCTATGCTAAATAGTTTCTAAATATTATCCTGAGTTTAGAAATACCCAATGTTTACATGTTCTTTGTTTTTTTTTGCAAGTTATAGGGAAATAAATACAAGTAGCACTTTGCTATTTCCAAACCATTTTTTTTTTTCAAAATTAGCGCTAGTTACATTAGAACACTGATATCTTTCAGGAATCTCTGAATATCCATTGACATGTCTATATATTTTTTTAGTAGACAACCCAAAGTATTGATCTAGGCCCATTTTGGTATATTTCATGCCACCATTTCACCGCCAAGTGCGATCAAATAAAAAAAATCGTTCACTTTTTCACAAATTTTTTCACAAACTTTAGGTTTCATTAAACAGCTTGTGCAATTATGGCACAAATGGTTGTAAATTCTTCTCTGGGATCCCCTTTGTTCAGAAATAGCATACTTATATGGCTTTGGTGTTGCTTTTTGGTAATTAGAATGCCACTAAATGCCACTGCGCACCACACGTGTATTATGCCCAGCAGTGAAGGGGTTAATTAGGGAGCATGTAGGTAGCTTTTTGGGGTAATTTTAGCTTTAGTGTAGTGTAGTAGACAACCCCAAGTATTGATCTAGGCCCATTTTGGTATATTTCATGCCACCATTTCACCGCCAAATGCGATCAAATTAAAAAAAACGTTAAATTTTTCACAATTTTAGGTTTCTCACTGAAATCATTTACAAACAGCTTGTGCAGTTATGGCACAAATGGTTGTAAATGCTTCTCTGGGATCCCCTTTGTTCAGAAATAGCAGACATATATGGCTTTGGCGTTGCTTTTTGGTATTTTGAAGGCCGCTAAATGCCGCTGCGCATCACACGTGTATTATGGCTAGCAGTGAAGGGGTTAATTAGGTAGCTTGTAGGGAGCTTGCAGGGTTAATATTAGATTTAGTGTAGAGCTCAGCCTCCCACCTGAAACATCAGACTCCCTGATCCCTCCCAAACAGCTCTCTTCCCTCCCCCACCCCACAATTGTCCCCGCCATGTTAAGTACTGGCAGAAAGTCTGCCAGTACTAAAATAAAAGCTATATTTGTTTTTTTGGTGTTTTTTTAAAAAGCATATTTACATATGCTGCTGTGTACTATCCCCCCTTAGCCCCCAACCTCATTGATCCCCCCAAACAGCTCTATAACCCTCCCACTCTAACTTAATGGGCGCCATCTTGGGTACTGGCAGCTGTCTGCCAGTACCCAGTTTAGAAGAAAAAATGTTTTTGTTTTACATTTTTTTAACTTTTCTGTAGTGTAGCTTCCCCCCCACACAAAAACCAACCCCCCACCCCTCCACAATCTCTTTTTGTGGTTGTTTTTTTTTTGTGATTATGGCCCTTTTAAACTTTTTACTTTTTATTGATTTTCCGTAGTGTAGCGGTTCCCACCCGCTCCCACCCCGTGCACGCGCCCGCCCGCCACCCTCCGTGCATGCGCGCGCGTCCGTGCGCGCCCCCGACGGTCCTGCCCCCGATCCCGCCCCCCTCGACGTCACACGGCACACCGATGGCTGCCCACCCGTCTCCCAAGTCGGCTCCCACCCACCAACGATACCGGCCATCGATGTCCGGTGCAGAGAGGGCCACAGAGTGGCTCTCTCTGCATCGGATGGCCATGTAAGGTTATTGCAGGATGCCTCCATATCGAGGCATCACTGCAATAACCGGAAAGCAGCTGGAAGCGAGCAGGATCGCTTCCAGCTGCTTTCCACACCGAGGACGTGCAGGGTATGTCCTCAGGCGTTAACTGCCTTTTTTTTGAGGACGTACCCTGCACGTCCTCAGTCATTAAGGGGTTAAGGGGTTAAAAGGTGCGGGGGGAAAAAGACACGCGTAGCTAACGCACCCCTTCTAACGCAAAACTCTAAATCTAGGTGTTAGTTGTTTTTTTCTTGTTTGTTTTTTTGTTTTTAAAGTAGTTATGTTAGCTTTATTTATAGTTTAAGCTTATGTTTTTTTATTTTACAGGTACATTTTTATTCATTTTAAGATACTTATATTGTAACTTTAATTTAAAGTTAGGGGGGGTGTTAGGGGTTAATAGTTTAATTTAGTGTGTTGCGATGTGGGGGGGGTGACGGTTTAGGGGTTAATAGGTTTAGTTTAGTAGTTGCAATGTGGGGGGCCGGCAGTTTAGGGGTTGATAGGTTTATTTTAGTATTTGCGGTGTGGGGTTGGCGGTTTAATGGTTAATAGGTTTATTTAGTGTTGGCAATGTGGGAGGTCTGCGTTTAAGGGGTTAATACTTTAATTTAGTGTTGCCGATGTGGGTGGCCGATTAGGGGTTAATAAGTTTAATTAAGAATTTGCAATGTGGGGAGATGGCGGTTTAGGGGTTAATAGTGTAGTTTATGGGTGTTAGTGTACTTTGCGAAATTTTTGTTAAGTTTTGTGAATCATTTTTGTTTCGCAAAATCCATAACTACTGGTCTTTGATTGTCTTTGATTGTGGAATGGATCGTTGTGGTATAGGCTATAACGCTAGCGGAATAGCCTGACCAAAGAACTTGTAATACGGGAGACCCGAAAATTCCACACTCAAAAGTAATTTTTTGAGTGCTGAATGGAGAGTTTCAGTACAGGCTAAAACGCTAGCGGTATAACCGTATCGCCTCGACTTCTAATACGGGAGACCTGCCATTCCATGCGCAAATGCCAATTTTTCAGCGGTATAGCTGTACCGCACAACTTGTAATTTTGCCCAAAAGGAATATACATGAGAATGCCTAAACATTTGTAATTGCAACAATTTTCTGGCCGAAGTGGTGCATTATCTGACAGAAATGCAGGGGTGCCAATATTTTTGACCATGACTGTATATCTGTATATATCCATAATTATATATAATCATATATATTTGTATAGGTATAGATATATGTACCAAAATAAAATCATATATATATATATATATATATATATATATATATATATATATATATATGAACAAATATAACATATTCTGCTATGTGAAGAGCATTGGAATGTGAAATATTAATATTTCATGATGGGTTAGTGCAATTGAGAAAATCTGATTGAGTTTGTGCGCGAGTAAATGTGTTAGTTTTTTCCATTTTCATGCTTCATTGAAGTCTATGGGGGGAATACATTAACATGGTCGCGATATTAGGACTTCGGCTTTCTGAGTGTGTCTGGTTAGCATTTGTGCAAAAATGTTTTACTTTCAACCTGTAATACGCCTGCTCCATGTCATGCTCAAAAAGCCTCCATCTAACAAAGATAATGCATGAGCGCAAACTGTTGTCCATAGTGAGGATATCCTATTCTCCATCAACAACCCCATCATTATATTAAAGGAAAATGAAAAACCCAATTATTTTTTCATGATTCAGATAGTGCATACATTTGTAAACAACTTTACAATTTTCTTCTATTATCAAATTTGCTTCATTCTCTTGGTAACCTTTAGGAGCAGCAATGCACTACAGGGAGCTACTGTAGGTGAAGACATTGGTAGGCCAATGACAAAAGGCATATGTGTAAAGTCACCACTCAGCAGCTATCTCCTAGATCATGAGTCTACCAAAGTATGCTTTCCAACAAAGGATATAAAAAAACAAAGCAAATTAGATCAAATAAGTCAATTGGAAAGTTGTTTAAAGTTGTATGCTTTATCCGAATCATGAAATAAATAAATTGTGTTTCATGTTACTTTAACACCAGACACATATGTATTTCTTCATTCATCCCTTAGCCACAAGATCACTTCATTAACCTCTAAACTGCCACCGCTACACCACAGATAAATTTAAAGTGATAGAAAAGTCAAAATTGAAATGTGCACAGGTGCATTTAAATAATAATAATTAAAAAAATTACAATATCCTTCCATTAGTAAATATACTTTTAATAAGATGTAGTCCTTTTTTCAACAGCATCCGCACAAGCACATATGCTGTGAGGACCCATGCATGAGTAGCAAACGTCAGCAGTAGCTTGTATGAAAATATGAATATTTCACATAAAAATATGTTCCATTTATTCATAAATACATATTTCTTTGTATATATATATATGATGTTTCTTTGCACAAATAAATATTTATTCCTATAGATATACACGATTATATATAGGTATAGATATATACAGATATATATAGGAATATCTATTTACAAATACATAGAACATATTTCCTTATGTGCAGAACATTGGAATGATAAATATTTACAGAAAATATACACTATAACACTTGATTAAATATGAATATTGCATAAATATGTTTTTACATCTTTTTGTCTACTTAAATGCAAAGGGCTTCAATGCACCTCACGTGGCAAATATAAAAAGTGTTAAAATAACATATATCCAAGCCTGTCCCCCTGCATATGCTGACCGTGTCACACTAATAGAGGGTGGAGACCACTACTATACCCCAAAACACAAGGATCAGCACAAAATAGGAAATTATCCCCATCGGCCAGTGTACTGCGAGTACGAAAGATCCCTATTATAGTCTCAATGCCGAAAGGCCTATCTGGTCTTTCACAGTACCCCATGACGATTATTTAAGAGGGCTGGGTATTCTTGTGCTGCCTGTATCATCTATAAAAATTCTATTACCTGATTAGGGGTTCCACTTGCCTATTGAGGCTAACAGTTACAGAACATTTAACCCATGCAGGAACTTGTATATATGTTATTTTAACACTTTTTGCTACGTGAGTTAAATATTTAAAAAAAAACATAATTAAATGTTAAGTTTTAATTAACGCCTTTTTCCCACTATATGATTGTCTGTGACCACCTCACTATTTAGTATAAGTGTGCCCCATAATGCTTCTTTCTTTTTTTCTAATTATATGTGTTGCACTTATTTGGCATTAGGCACTGCCCCACTAAGGGTACAGAGGTTTAACCTCAGGGGGATGTTTAAGGTGGATACTGAGCTCCACTGCCCTGGAGTTGTCCGGAGGTTATTATGTTGTTATTATGAGCTTAACTGTAAATTGTAATGTATTTTTGTTGTGTTTTGTGACACTTTTTTGTTTCTAGAAACAGTTAACCATAGCACTGAGTAGGCGGTAATCATTCTAGCATAATTTGCATTTGTGCTCAGGCGATCACATTTACTTTCAACTTGTAATACGAGCAGAAAAACCTGACACACAAACAGCCATGATAAACCCACTCGCTCGTAACCATTAATGTGCCACGCATAATCTGGCCCAAAGTCTTCACAGGCCCAATGCACACCACCACCAGCTCTCTGATCTTGAATACTAGTGCACAGACCCTCACAGAATATGTGTGTATGCCACTGAAAGAAAGTGATAACTTTTACTAGAAGCATTTTTGCTAATGGAAATACATCCATGCACATCACATTTTCATTTTGACCTTTTTATCCCTTTAAACTTCAGAATGCCCACTACAAATAACTAATTGGATCCCTTTTGATATGTCCCCTTAATTGCCAATACCTCCAATTATTAACCCCCTAGCTTCCCCTACCAAGTAACACTAATTTTCAGTGCCATGTGTGGAAAAGGTTGCCTAATATTTACAGGAAATCCCTGTGTAGTATATTGGCATCAAAGGAAGTAAAAAAAAGATGGTGTTTGTCCCTGCTACTGGTATGTAAGGTGATACAAGCCAATTAATTTGTGTGTGTGTGTATGTGTGTTACAGTTTTAGAAGAGCGCTGATATGTTTGTTACTAGCATCTGATGGGGTAAAAAAATCCGTACTTTGTATTACAAGTAGCAAAAGAAATAACTTCTCTATGCTCTTTATTCACAGTTGACATTTTTTTGTGAGGATATAAAGACACAGCAGACATGCACCTTGTATTATTAACTATTTACTGTTTGATGCTGATCATTTTATCTATACCCAATTTAATATAGAACAAGTGTATTATTTTGGACTGTAGTTTTAATTAGTTATTAGTTGGAAGAAAAAAAAATGTCACCTAATAGAGACATCGGGACCTATCTATCAAGCTTCGTACGGAGCTTGAGGGCACGTGTTTCTGGCGAGCCCGCCAGAAACACCAGTTATGAAGCAGCGGGTTGATTGGGTTAATTGACACCCCCTGCTGGCGGCCGCATTCAGAGATGTCTGTTGGACGATCCGCACTGTCGGATCAGGTCCGACAGACATTTCATAAATAGGCCTCATTTTATTTTATTTTGAATTTTAAACAACTTTCCAATATATTTTCTATCATCAAATTTTCTTTAATCTCTTGGTATCCTTTGCTGAAGGAGCATCAATACAATACTGGGAGCTAGCTGAATACACTGGATGAGCCAATAACAAGAGACATTTATGAGCAGTCACCAGATAGCTATGATTATCAACAAAGCATAACATGAGAAAAAAAGCAAATTAGATCATTGGAAAGTTGTTTAAAATTATATGCTCTACCTCAATCATGAAAGAAAAAAAATGGTTTTCAGGTCCCTTTAAAGGGATAGTAAATACCTCTGTAATTACTCTGCAATTACCTTGTATCTAAGTTTCTGCTGATTGCCTCCTTATCTCAGATCTTTTGACAGACTTGCATTTTACCCAATCAGTGCTGACTCTTAAATAACTTCACGTGCGTGAACAGTGTTATCTATATGAAAGACATGAACTAATGCCCTCTAGCTGTGAAAAACTGTCAAATGCATTCAGATGAGAGGTGGCCTTCAAGGGCTTAGAAATTAGCATATGAGCCTACCTAGGTTTAGCTTCCAACTAAGAATAACAAGAGAACAAAGCAAATTTGATGCTAAAAGTAAATAAGAAAGTTGTTTAAAATGACATGCCCTATCTGAATCATGAAAGTTTAATTTGAACTTTACTATCCCTTTATATGACCACTAAATACAGTAGAATTGAATAACTGACAAAAACACAATAATAAGAAAGTACAATAGCACTTACTTTGAATTTGAAATGAGCTTGTAAAATATTCTCTAGCAAATTTCAAAGTTAATCAAATTTTCCTCATATACTATGCTCTTTCGCACATGCTCAGTAGGCGCTCGAGCCTCCGAACGTGTTCCTAAAAAAGAATGCGCATGTTTTGATAATGGAAGTATGTTGGATTTCTTTTATTGCTTCATTGTGCTGTTCTGCACATGTAAAACATAAATTACATTTTAAAAAGCAAACAGCACTCTTGGATTTCATGTGTAAAGCTGATTTAGGGCTCCATAATATTTTGGCAGCAGAACATAATGTATAGTTTTTTTATTGCTTAATTAATTAACATATCAGAGATTTGAGAAGCATTTAGAAGACATTTTTCATGACCCTTCATTTGTCTTTGAGATTTACTTACTATCAATAAGATCTGGAATAAGTTTGTAAGCAACAATGGGGTAGTGCACAAATGAGGGACATAAGAGTCGTTGGTCAGATCTTAAGTTTAATGTAGTGGCAGTGTGGGGTTGGCTAATGGATGAGTGGGAGGGATTTAGGGTTGCCACTTCAGCCATGTTTTCCTGGACACTTGTGAGTTACACATGCTGCAGGGTGTGCAGGGAGGAACATGAATAGTGTTGTCTAGGGTCACTATTCTTGTGCTGTCCAGGTGCCCAGTGCATGTTTCCCTCTGCACACCCTGCATCATGTGTCACTCATAACTGTCCAGGAAAACATGGATTGCTGTGACAGTGGGCTCTCTTGAGTATTGCACCCATATACACCCCTATCTAATAGCGTTACATTAGCAATAAAGCCACCATATTTTAATTAATGTATTTAACATTATTTTTTTTTGTTAGCCAATTAAAATAATGATGAAAAACCTAGATGTTTTAAAGAGCAGCTGTGAATTGCTTTACAAAGTGTTGTAGCCACCTGAGCAGCCATGGGATAATTTGGAGGCCAGTGTGGCATGAGGGAACTGTAGGATTTGAGATTAATGTGTGTTGCTGAAGAAGAAATAATTAAATGTAGGTGAATCATTAGGATTACATGCAATGAAATGCATAGAAATGGTTAATTGTTGTAGGGTGGTTTTTGACCTTAGAAAATGAGGAAAAATAAAGTTAAAGGAGCTATTTGGAAGCAATTTTATACATTCCAGCATGGAAAACATAAACACATTAAAGTGCAGAAAACCTTACAATACAGTGTTCCTTTAAGGTTGTATGGTTTAATAAATACAAGCAACCAGAATTTTAAGTGTGTACTAAATGCAATTGATACAGACAAGATTGTCATAATTTATTGTGTTGGATCTGGAAACCTTTTTAGCTGCAAAAAAAAAAAAAATCTCCATTGATTTTATTGGATACTGTTGTTATTGAAATTGTTACATTTATATAATTATAAATATATATAGAAAGAAAAAAAAATTTAAAAAAAGCAGCGAGCAAAAGAGGGAAAAGCTTAATATAACAAAATTAGCCAAAGCTAACACAATGAAATGTCGCAACTCGAGGCAAAACATTTTTGAAGAAAAAAAAATTAGAAAGCAATTTACTTAAACAAACTCCCCAAAATATAAATTCTATACTGCAAAGGGGAAATAAACATAGACCTGACTTATGGCAAATATAAGCAAATATATATACGTAAAACTTTATAACATAAAGCGCCAAATATAGCTAGAGTGTCTTAAAAAATAAAACATACTTACTAAAAGACACCCATCCACATATAGCAGGCAGCCAAACCAGTACTAAAAAATATCAGCAGAGGTAATGGTATAGGATTATAACGTCGATCTGAAAAGGGAGGCAGGGGATGAATCCCTGTGACCGATTGCAGAGAGCCTTTGAAAGGATTTCCCATAGGTGAAACCACTAAATCAACAGGCAATACTCCCTCTGACAAACACTGTACTCTGAGAGGAATTGGGCTTCAAAATGCTTAGAAGCGCCTATCATAGAAGAAATCAAGCACATCTTGCTTCACCACCTCCATAGGAGGCAAAATTTGTAAAACTTAGGTATGTGTGTGGTGGGAGGTGTATTTATAGGCATTTTGAGGTTTGGGAAACTTTGCCCCCTTCTGGTAGGAATGTATATCTCATACGTCACTAGCTCATGGACTCTTGCCACTTACATGAAAGAAAACTCTTTTATATTTGGATGCTAGTTTTTTTATTAATAACTTTATAGATTTATTAGTCAAGAGTCTTATGGGGGTCCTCCTTTATCTTTATCCCCTTAAGTTTTCCCTTAGCTTGGCAAATAATTGTTGTTGTATCTTAGGGTGAACATTAACATTTACTTTGGAGAAATTATTTTTCAGTAGTTTAAAAAATGTTTTAACGGTTAACGTTGCATAACTTGTAAATAGAAAATATAGAAGTGTCCAGATTTTAATAAACAGCACAATTCCTTCCCCTCTACTTTTAGATTAGATTATTAGATCTATAAATACCCTCCATTTGATGATAAAGGACGCTAAATTGTATAGACCCTAACAAGAGTATGTGCAGTCAATAGATAACTTGTCACCCAGATCTACCTTTCCACCCCTGCACTCTCTCCTTCTGTCAATTCTCACATCAGCGACTGCTTATCTGGCATTTCCTCCTGGATGGCCTCTCACCACCTAAAAATAAACATGGCCAAGACCGAACTACTTCTAATCCCCATCTAACTCTACTACAGTTTCTAATTTTTCCATCACTGTTGGCGGCACCACTATCTTCCCATCACCCCAAGTCCGCTGCCTCGGAGTCACACTTGACTCAAATCTGTCCTTCATTGCAATATCTCCAAAATTCGTCTGTTTCTGAGTGACAAAACTACTAAACTGCTTATCCACTCCCTGGTAATTTCCCGACTTGACTACTGCAATAATTTGCTAACTGGCCTCCCTCTCTCCCACCTCTCTCCCCTTCAATCCATCCTAAATGCATCCACCAGGCTAATCCACCTCTCTCAATGCTCCATTTCAGCTGCACCTCTCTGTGAGTCCCTTCACTGGTTCCCCATTCACAGCAGAATTAAATTCAAAATTCTCACCCTGACCTACAAAGCCCTCACCAATGCTGCCCCACCCTACCTGTCCTCACTCATCAGCAAATATACTCCAGTCCGCCCCCTAAGATCCAACAATGACCTGCTCCTTTCGTCCTCTGCCATCACCTCCTCTCATGCTAGACTACAGGACTTCTCTCTTGCGGCTCCAACCCTCTGGAACGCACTTCCTCGAGCCGTCAGACTTTCCCCTAACCTCTCCCCCTTTAAACGTTCCCTAAAGACCTTTTTGTTCAGGGAAGCTTATCACCCGACTCATTAACAAATTAACTTCACTAACCCAACAGTTGCCCTCATCTCCCCACTAATATCATTCCCACCTTTGCAGTCCCCACCTCCTGTTTCCCACCTTCCTACCCATCTAGATTGTAAGTTCCCACAGGAATAGGGCCCTCAATTCCCCCTGTGTCTGTCTGTAAAATTTTGTCTCTTATTGTATTTTCTCCATTGTACTTTTATCTTTGTACCCATTGTCAGCGCTGCGGAATCTGTTGGTGCTTTATAAATAAAGAATAATACTAATAATAATAATTTTGTAGTTACTACAACAATCATTTTGTAACTTGAGGCCCAAAAGTGGTCTAGCTTACTTTTACCTTCAGTTATTGGTTAATTATTAAAAATATGGGGGGGGGGGGGCATTAGTGGTCTCATATGATAAATAGAAGGTGTAATTCTACTGTTTGAAATTTCCATACAATATATAGAAAAATGAGGACATATTTGGATATGGAAAAAAAATCCACAAAAAGGCAAATCTTTAAAACAAACTATTTCAGAAAGTAAAGGGACATTAAAATCAAAATTAAACTTTCATGACTGAGATGAAGTATGCATCTTTGAACAGCTTTCCAATTTACTTCAGTTAACAAACGGTGTGCAGTGTTTTTATATGCACACTTTTTGATGTAGCAGCTACCACTGGGCATGTGCAAGAGTTCACAGTATATACTATATGAGTCTGCTATTGGTCGATAGCTGTCACAAGGGGCAGAGAAAGTTGAAGGAGAATTTAAAAAATCTACTTCTTATTTAAGATTCAGGGGCCGATTTATCAAAGCTTCAACTGTGAATGCGCTGGAAGTCTGCGTCAAATTAGACGCAAAGTTGATCTGCCCTAGCTAACACAGCGTCAATGTTAAAATGTTCAACATAATATACGCTCCCACAAGATCAATCTGACGCAAATTATTGCTTGCGTTATTCGAGCGCAATACAAATCAACAGCCTTTACATTCGACTCTATTTGAGTGTATTACTGATGATTCACCTTCACATTAGACTCTATTAGACCCTCTTACCAATTTTTAAAACATTCATCAGGTACGCTCGCGTCTATTACGACGCAGTGTACCTATCCTTTCAACCGCTTTAGAAAAATGTGCTTGTTCATGGACAGTAATGAAATGGTATAAACAAAGTTGGAAAAAAAAGAAAAAACTGTCTTCATTTGATGGACATTCACGGTAGATCATTTTAAAAATAAGAATATCCGTGACATTGATGACTCTTATTTATCAACAGTCTGATGCTAACTTGACATGTGTGTTTTTGACAGACTTGTTGATAAATAAAGGCATCAAATGTAGATTTGCCCCAGCAATGTAAGGCAAGCGTATAGCCCATTGTGAATGCGTCGAGACTGATGCCTTGATAAATCGGCACCTCAGAGTAAAACAAAAATAAAGATTGCAGGCAGACATTCTTAAATAGAGAACCTGCATGCCTGCAATTACCACTTACCATACAGCATTGGTAAAATGTAACATTGCACAAGAGCACTCTTGTGCGATTCCACCCCCTGTCCTTGTGCATCAAATTGCACAAGAGCAAGCCATGTCAATCAACCCAAACAAGTGAGTGTCAGGGTGATTTATCTTCCCTCCTCTGAGGTGGCAAAGAGGATAAAGAAGCCGTTTCTGCTTCCTAAATTTATAGTAGGCTCACTCGTACAAGCCAGCACAGCAAAGCCTCAAAAGTTGCAAATGCAGCTTAATAAATTTTCCCCTTAGTGTTAGTACATTGTCTTTTTATTATGCATTTGTTGATTTTGTTGATAATTCTACTATTTTTAATGTTACTTTTAAAAAAATAACAAATGTTCTAGAATATAAATGTGCATGCTTTTCCTTTCATGTTTTTTTTATTATCTGTACAAAACAAATCATATTACTACCAATAGATTAAACATAACATTTTATTTTTAGCTTGGTATTTAGTTTGACCACTAGATGGTAGACTCAATCCACCATAAAAAAGTAAGGTCGGAATAGATGATAAATTTCAAGCCTATGGTTAAATAAACTGAGCATGAATCAGTGCACGCCTTGCAAAGGAAACCTATGAAAAATAGAGAGAAATGCATACAGATAGCTATGTAAAAAATGACAAATAAAAATAAATTAAATGTACATCATTAACAAGTTTATAATCAATATATTAAATAGAATAAATAGTACCTTACCCTGTTTAAATTTGCCTCTACATACACATATGCGGCCACAATTTAATTCATGAGCACTGAAAACTTGTTTAAAGATGTCAAAATCACTGCTGCTTCCGTAATATCTTTTTTTTACCTATATTGCTTTAGGAATAGATATGCAGGTATAGGTATATACAATAAATATTAAAATATGTATTTAAGAATAAAACAAACATTTTCCTGTAAGTGAAGAACATTGGAATGAGAAATATGTACAGTAAATGTACAGTAAAACACTTACATATATAAATACATATGTACATATATATAAACATACATAACCTATTTAGACATGTATATGTACAGTATCTCACAAAAGTGAGTACACCCCTCACATTTTGTAAATATTGTATTATATCTTTTCATGTGCCAACACTGAAGAAATGACACTTTGCTACAATGTAAAGTAGTGAGTGTACAGCCTGTATAACAGTGTAAATTTGCTGTCCCCTCAAAATAAGTCAACACACAGCCATTAATGTCTAAACCGTTGGCAACAAAATTGAGTACACCCCTAAATGGAAATGTCCAAATTGGGCCTAAAGTGTCAATATTTTGTGTGGCCACCATTATTTTCCAACACTGCCTTAACCCTCTTGGGCATGGAGTTCACCAGAGCTTCACAGGTTGCCACTGGAGTCCTCTTTCACTCCTCCATGATGACATCACGGAGCTGATGGATGTTAGAGACCTAGCGCTCCCCCACCATCCATTTGAGGATGCCCCACAGATGCTCAATAGGGTTTAGGTCTGGAGACATGCTTGGTCAGTCCATCACCTTTACCCTCAGCTTCTTTATCAAGGCAGTGGTCGTCTTGGAGGTGTGTTTGGGGTTGTTATCATGTTGGAATACTGCCCTGCGGCCCAGTCTCCGAAGGGAGGGGATCATGTTCTGCTTCAGTATTTCACAGTAAATGTTCGCATTCATGGTTACCTCAATGAACTGTAGCTCCCCAGTGCCGGCAGCATTCATGCAGGCCCAGACCATGACACTCCCACCACCATGCTTGACTGTAGGCAAGACACACTTGTCATTGTACTCCTCACCTGGTTGCCACCACACACGCTTGAATCAAATAGGTTTATCTTAGTCTCATCGAATCACAGGACATGGTTCCAGTAATCCATGTCCTTAGTCTGCTTGTCTTCAGCAAACTGTTTGCAGGCTTTCTTATGCATCATCTTTAGAAGAGGCTTCCTTCTGGGACGACAGCCATGCAGACTAATTTGATGCAGTGTGCGGAGTATGGTCTGAGCACTGACAGGCTGACCCCCCATCCCTTTAACCTCTGCAGCAATGCTGGCAGCACTCTTACGTATAATTCCCAAAGACAACCTCTGGATATGACGCTGTGGTACGTGCACTCAACTTCTTTGGTCGACCATGGCGAGGCCTGTTCTGAGTGGAACCTGTCCTGTGAAACCGCTGTATGGTCTTGCTCACCGTGCTGCAGCTCCGTTTCAGGGTCTTGGCAATCTTCTTATAGCGTAGGCCATCTTTACGTAGAGCAACAATTCTTTTTTTCAGATCCTTAGCGAGTTCTTTGCCATGAGGTGCCATGTTGAACTTCCAGTGACCACTATGAGAGAGTGTGAGAGCGATAACACCAAATGTATCACACCTGCTCCCTATTCACACCTGAGACCTTGTAACACTAATGAGTCACATGACCCCGGGGAGGGAAAATGGCTAATTGGGCCAAATTTGGACATTTCCACTTAGGGGTGTATTCACTTTTGTTGCCAACGGTTTAGACATTAATGGCTGTGTGTTGTATTTTGAGGGGCAGCAAATTTACACTGTTATACAGGCTGTACACTCACTACTTTACATTGTAGCGAAGTGTCATTTCTTCAGTGTTGTAAAAATGTGAGGGGTGTACTCACTGTGAGATACTGTATGTATCTCTATGTTAAAGCCATTTGCATCAACACCTGAGACCTCTTTTTTGAGCCCTTATAACTTTTTTATGCATTTTTATAATAATGTCTGTCAAACAGTGTTAATATGAGTGTAACTGTACTTTTACTTTTTTGTTCCACTTTTCTGTCTCGCGTAACAATTAACCAGAGCTCTAAAGTCACACTAACTTGACAATTAAATCGCGCTCAAGCAAACATGTTTACTTTCAACTCGTAATATGCTTGACTACTTCTGACGTACACAAAGAGCCATGACATAGCACTTATCGCTTGCACGCAACAGTTAGTGTGCCTCTTATAATCTAACCCTATATGAGTGTCTTACTCCACTGTGACTAGCTGTTGTACTAATATGTTATACTAGTGGAGTTGTCTTTGTGTTTCCTTTTTATGTAATTCCCCTGGTACTATCATTACACCTTTTGGTGTTTAGTGGCTGTGATTTATTGACTTTGAGGTCTTGTAGATGGCTGAAGAATATCCAGAACACCCTTCCAAATAAGCTGAGCCTTCACACACACACCCCTACACACACACACACTTGGATGTTGATTCCTGCTACTGCATCTTGTTTACAGATGGCTAGATTACGAGTTGTGCGTTAGGGTAAAAAAGCTGCGTTAAGAGGTCCTAACGCTGCTTTTTTACGCCCGCTGGTATTACGAGTCTTGCAGGTTTAGGGGCACCGCACACTTCTTTGGCCTTACCGCAAAACAACTTACGTAAACTTCGTAAAGTCTTTTTTCTATGGGACTTCCATAGCGCCGGTATTATGAGTCTGTCCTGGGAGGCCAAAAAGTGAGCGGTACACCCTACCCTGTCAAGATCCCTAATGCATTTAAAAGTCAGTAGTTAAGAGTTTTATGGTACAACGCCGTAACATAAAACTCATAACTAAAGTGCTAAAAAGTACACTAACACCCATAAATTACCTATTAACCCCTAAACCGAGGCCCTCCCGCATCGCAAACACTATAATAAAAAATTTAACCCCTAATCTGCCGCTCCGGACACAGCCACCTACATTATATTTATGAACCCCTAATCTGCTGCCCCCAACATCGCCAACACCTACATTATATTTATGAACCCCTAATCTGCTGCCCCCAACATCGCCGAAACCTACATTATATTTATTAACCCCCTAATCTGCTACCCCCAATGTCGCCGCCACTATAATAAACATATTACCCCCTAAACCGCTGCACTCCCGCTTCGCAAATATTAGTTAAATATTATTAACCCCTAACCTGCCGTCCCTAACATCGCCGCCACCTACCTACATTTATTAACCCCTAATCTGCCGCCCCCAACGTCGCCGCCACTATATTAAAGTTATTAACCCCTAAACCTAAGTCTAACCCTAAACCCACTAACTTAAATATAATTTAAAAAATCTAAATAAATATTCATATCATTAACTAAATTATTCCTATTTGAAACTAAATACTTACCTATAAAATAAACCCTAAGCTAGCTACAATATAACTAATAGTTACATTGTAGCTAGCTTAGGGTTTATTTTTATTTTACAGTAACCTAAGTTACACTAACACCTAACACCTAACACTACAATATAATTAAATAAATTAACTAAATTAAATACAATTACCTAAATTAAATTAAATTAGCTAAAGTACAAAAACCCCCCACTAAATTACAGAAAATAATAAACAAATTACAGATATTTAAACTAATTACACCTAATCTAATCGCCCTATTAAAATAAAAAAGCCCCCCAAAATAAAATAAAAACATAGCCTAAACTAAACTACCAATAGCCCTTAAAAGGGCCTTTTGCGGTTCATTGCCCCAAAGTAATCAGCTCTTTTACCTGTAAAAATAAATACAAGCAACCCCCCCAACAGTAAAACCCACCACCCACACAACCAACCCCCCAAATAAAATACTATCTAAAAAAACCTACGCTCCCGATTGCCCTGAAAAGGGCATTTGGATGGGCATTGCCCTTAAAAGGGCAGTTAGCTCTTTTGCCGCCCAGACCCTAACCTAAAAACAAAATCCACCCAATACACCCTTAAAAAACCTAACACTAACCCCCTGAAGATCGACTTACCGGGAGACGTCTTCATTCAAGCCAGGCCGAAGTCCTCAGCAAAGCCGGGAGAAGTCTTCATCCAAGCCGGGCGAAGTGGTCCTCCAGACGGGCAGAAGTTTTCATCCAGACGGCATCTTCTATCTTCATCCATCCGGCGCGGAGCGGGTCCATCTTCAAGACATCTGACGCGGAGCATCCTCTTCACCCGGAGTCTTCTTACTGAATGAAGGTACCTTTAAGTGACGTCATCCAAGATGGCGTCCCTTAGATTCTGATTGGGTGAGAGAATTCTATCAGCCAATCGGAATTAAAATAGAAAAAATCCCATTGGCTGATGCAATCAGCCAATAGGATTGAAGTTCAATCCTATTGGCTGATCCAATCAGCCAATAGAATTGAGCTTGCATTCTATTGGCTGATTGGAACAGCCAACAGAATGCGAGCTCAATCCTATTGGCTGATTGGATCAGCCAATAGGATTGAACTTCAATCCTATTGGCTGATTGCATCAGCCAATATGATTTTTTCTGCCTTAATTCCGAATTGGCTGATAGAATTCTATCAGCCAATTGGAATCTAAGGGACGCCATATTGCATGACTTCACTTAAAGGTACCTTCATTCTGTTTTAGTTGTCAGATGAAGAGGATGCTCTGTGTCGGATGTCTTGAAGATGGACCCGCTCCACGTTGGAAGGATGAAGATAGAAGATGCCGTCTGAATGAAGACTTCTGCCCGTCTGGAGGATCACTTCTGCCCGGCTTGGATGAAGACTTCCGCTCGTCTGGAGGACCACTTTGCCCGGTTTGGATGAAGATGTCTCCCGGTAAGTCGATCTTCAGGGGGTTAGTGTTAGGTTTTTTTAAGGGTGTATTGGGTGGGTTTTATTTTTTAGATTTGAGTTTGGGCGGCAAAAGAGCTAACTGCCCTTTTAAAGGCAATGCCCATCCAAATGCCCTTTTCAGGGTAATGGGGAGCTTAGGTTTTTTTAGCTAGTATTTTATTTGGGGGGTTGGTTGTGTGGGTGGTGGGTTTTTCTGTTGGGGGGGGGTTGTTTGTTTTTTTTTTTTTAGGTAAAAGAGCTGATTACTTTGGGGGAATACCCCACAAAAGGCCCTTTTAAGGGCTATTGGTAGTTTAGCTTAGGCTAGGAGTTTTTTTCATTTGTTTTTTTTTTAATAGGGCTATTAGATTAGGTATAATTAGTTTAAATTTCTGTAATTTGTTTATTACTTTCTGTAATTTAGTTGGGGGGGTTGTACATTGGCTAGTTTAATTTAATTTAGGTAATTGTATTTAATTTAGTTAATTTATTTAATTATAGTGTAGTGTTAGGTGTTAGTGTAACTTAGGTTAGATTTTATTTTACAGGTACTTTTGTATTTATTTTAGCTAGGTAGTTATTAAATAGCTAATAACTATTTAATAACTATTCTACCTAGTTAAAATAAATACAAACTTGCCTGTAAAATAAAAATAAATCCTAAACTAGCTACAATGTAACTATTAGTTATATCGTAGCTATCTTAGGGTTTATTTTACAGGTAAGTATTTAGTTTTAAAAAGGAATTAATTAGTTAATGATAGTAATATTTATTTAATAATATAGATAATAATATAGATTTATTTATATTATATTTAAGTTAGGGGTGTTAGGTTTAGGGTTAGACTTAGGTTTAGGGTTTAATAACTTTAATATAGTGGCGGCAACATCAGGGCGGCAGATTAGGGGTTAATAAGTGTAGGTAGGTGGCAGCGACATTGGGGGCGGCAGATTAGGGGTTAATAAATATAATGTAGGTGTCAGCAATGTTGGGGTCAGCAGATTAGGGGCTCATACATATAATGTAGGTGGCGGCGGTGTCCGGAGTGGCAGATTAGGGGTTAATAATATAATGCAGGTGTCAGCGATGTTGGGGGCAGCAGATTAGGGGTTAAAAAGTGTAAGATTAGGGGTGTTTAGACTCGGGGTTCATGTTAGGGTGTTAGGTGTAGACATAACTTTTTTTTCCCCATAGGAATCAATGGGCCTGCGTTACTGAGCTTTACGCTGCTTTTTTGCAGGTGTTAGACTTTTTTCAGCCAGCTCTCCCCGTTGATTCCTATGGGGAAATCGTGCACGAGCACATTACAGCAGCTCACCGGTGACTTAAGCAGCGCTGGTATTGGAGTGCGGTAATGAGCAAAATTTTGCTCAACGCTCACTTCTTGTCTTTTAACGACGGGTTTGTAAAAACTCGTAATACTAGCGCTGTAGGTAAGTGGTGAGTGAAAACTGCTCGTTAGCACCACACAGCCTCTAACGCAAAACTTGTAATATAGGTGCAAGTGTTAAACAAACGCTAGGATTTACCATTACTAAAAATTAAAGGAAGTTTCATTCATCAATGGTGTAGAAAAGAATGCTAAACTCCATAGACCTCTTGTTATCCCAATATCTCAGAGGGTCTGCTGTAGGGAGAAGAGGAGGTTCACAAAGATAAGCTAGCAAAGTTAAACTAACAGCAAGAAAATAGAATGTTTATGCACACAAAGGGTTAAATGTTATTGTTTTTGCCCACATTAAGGCAGCAGAATTACCTATTTGTCACATGGTATGCCACCACAGCAATATAATAATTACATTTTAATAAGCTAAATGTGCAGTTAATGCCAAGAATATAGAATGTTTATGCACAAAAAAGTTTAAAAGGGTTAAACTTTAGTGTTTTTGCCCAAATTAAGGCAGCAGGCCTACATAACTGTCCCTGACTATGGCACCACAGTGTCAGGGTATATGAATATTATAGAGGAAATTTTATATATATATATATATAATTTTCATATATATAGTTGGTAAGACCACATGATTTGTTGTATATGAGACTATTTGCAGCAACTCTGTTCACTGTGATTGCAGTCATCTATGCCAGATGATGTTTGGCTGTATAAACAAAACCCTTTTGTTCCCATTTCATCAAAATAAATTGCTGTCAGGGGTAACTTTGGATAGGTCATTTTAAAAGGAACACTTTCTTGCTGGGGTTTGAAGCTGAAGTCCCTATCAGATGATGACTGAACTTTTCTCATGGCCCCATAAGTTGAATACACATTTCAGGACTAAATTGCAGACAGGATGTCTCCAGGGACTTTGACACTAAAGCATTTGCTATTTAGTTGGAAGTGCAAAAACTCAGAGCACTCTTTGCCCCATGCTGTGAGTGAAGACGAGGTGTCTGGAATACCCTTTTGAAGCTTGATAGATGGAGATTAAAATGCTGGAATCTCAAAGGTACATACCCATATATGTGCTTCCTGCCTGCTAGAGGACAGCTGCCTGTTAAGTGACCCCCCCTGTGAGCTATAAACACATGTTACAGCTAAGCTATCTTAAATTCAACTTTTGATACAGCCGACATGATAATAAAAATAAAAATAAATATATAACAATGTCTCATGGCTGTATTTTGTATGAATATATATGTATATATAGATATGTGTGTGTGGAGTACACATGTGTACAGTATATTCAGACACATATTGAACTGGGACATATTATATTGAATGGATGGTTGCTGTGTTGAATAATAACTACATTGATAAACATTGAAAATAGATATGAATGTTAAGTCATTTCTAATAATTATCTCTTTGGTTACAGACAACAGTTGGACATGGGCATCAGTTCATATATCCAGGAAGAAATACACAGAAATGTGAAACATGCTGTATTTGTGTAAATGCATGTATAAATGCCATTAATTTCAAAATAATTAGCAGTATTGATTGGTTTAAATATAATACAATGCTAAAGGCACATGATATTTCATATTAAAATAATCAGAATAAATATTGTGACCTAGCCCAATGCACATAAACATATAACTTATTAATGTAAGGAAATTATGGCTTTTATTACACATTTTTAAGAAATATTTTCTTTCAATGTTGGGTAGTAAATGTATTGCTGTGTTTGTTTGTCATACTGCATGTATTGCTGCATCTGTTTGTCACACTGCCCCCCGGTGTTATGATGCGAGAACTACAGCCAGAAGGCTTTTTAGGCTGTTAAAATTAAGATATTCCAGATATCCAATCAGCAGGGACAAGCACGAGGGCCAATCTGAGACAAGGTTTCCGTTTGGGCGTTTCCAACCTCACCAGGGATTGAAAGCTTATATAAGTTAATGCAAAAGAGAGAAAAGGGACAGTTTCTGCTGAGCTGATTTTTGTAACTGGTTGCTGGGCATGAGATACCATTTACTTTAGCAAAGCTGATCTACCCCTTCCTCATTGATTGCAAAATAGACTTATTAGTGTTTCTGAGGTGAGATAATTCCTATTAAGGAATACTGGATATCGATTGGTGTTCATCTTGGTAATGTATTAAAATATTGTGGTAGATTGAAGAGAGCAAATTGTATTTTAAACTGTATTTCATAGTATTGAATAGCTCTTAATTTGCATTTTGTATGCAAAACACTTTAAAGCAAACATTCATTATTGCTGTATGTAGCAGATTTAAAGAAATAGTTTGTATTTCAAGTTAGTATTTCATAGCCTATGTATTGTTAAACTAATCCTAAATTTTAAAATGTTTATCTGTGCAAATATATAGTTATAACTCAGAATTGGGTTTTTGCATAAATAATATGTGCAATTTCTGATGTTTTAAATTAGAATTGTGTTAGAATAAATTGTGGTTAAATAACTGAGTGTATTGCTTGAATGTTAGCAGCTAAATATCATACGGCTAGATTTGGAGTTTTGTCGGTAACGACCCGAAAAACTAACGCCGGCATTTTTCTGGCCGCACCATAAAAATAACTCTGGTATTGAGAGTCCACATAAAGGCTGTGTTAGGCTCCAAAAAAGGAGCGTAGAGCATTTTTAACGCAGCTTCAACTCTCGATACCAGAGTTGCTTACGCAAGCGGCCAGCCTCAAAAACGTGCTCGTGCACGATTCCCCCATAGGAAACAATGGAGCTGTTTGAGCTGAAAAAAACCTAACACCTGCAAAAAAAACGCGTTCAGCTCCTAACGCAGCCCCATTGTTTGCTATGCGGTAACACTTGCTACGTCTGCACCTAACACTCTAACATGTACCCCGAGTCTAAACACCCCTAACCTTACACTTATTAACCCCTGATCTGCCGCCCCCGCTATCGCTGACCCCTGCATATTATTATTAACCCCTAATCTGCCGCTCCGTAAACCGCCGCTACTTACATTATCCCTATGTACCCCTAATCTGCTGCCCTAACATCGCCGACCCCTATATTATATTTATTAACCCCTAATCTGCCCCCCACAACGTCGCCTCCACCTGCCTACACTTATTAACCCCTAATCTGCCGACCGGACCTGAGTGCTACTATAATAAAGTTATTAACCCCTAATCCGCCTCACTAACCCTATAATAAATAGTATTAACCCCTAATCTGCCCTCCCTAACATCGCCGACACCTAACTTCAATTATTAACCCCTAATCTGCCGACTGGAGCTCACCGCTATTCTAATAAATGTATTAACCCCTAAAGATAAGTCTAACCCTAACACTAACACCCCCCTAAGTTAAATATAATTTACATCTAACGAAATTAATTAACTCTTATTAAATAAATTATTCCTATTTAAAGATAAATACTTACCTGTAAAATAAATCCTAATATAGCTACAATATAAATTATAATTATATTATAGCTATTTTAGGATTTATATCTATTTTACAGGTAACTTTGTATTTATTTTAACCAGGTACAATAGCTATTAAATAGTTAAGAACTATTTAATAGCTATTTTAACCAGGTACAATAGCTATTAAATAGTTAAGAACTATTTAATAGCTAAAATAGTTAAAATAATTACAAATTTACCTGTAAAATAAATCCTAACCTAAGTTACAATTAAACCTAACACTACACTATCAATAAATTAATTAAATAAACTACCTACAATTACCTACAATTAACCTAACACTACACTATCAATAAATTAATTAAATACAATTCCTACAAATAAATGCAATTAAATAAACTAGCTAAAGTACAAAAAATAAAAAAGAACTAAGTTACAAAAAATAAAAAAATATTTACAAACATAAGAAAAATATTACAACAATTTTAAACTAATTACACCTACTCTAAGCCCCCTAATAAAATAACAAAGCCCCCCAAAATAAAAAAATGCCCTACCCTATTCTAAATTACAAAAGTTCAAAGCTCTTTTACCTTACCAGCCCTGAACAGGGCCCTTTGCGGGGCATGCCCCAAAGAATTCAGCTCTTTTGCCTGTAAAAAAAACATACAATACCCCCCCCAACATTACAACCCACCACCCACATACCCCTAATCTAACCCAAACCCCCCTTAAATAAACCTAACACTAAGCCCCTGAAGATCTTCCTACCTTATCTTCACCCTGCCAGGTTCACCGATCCGTCCTGAAGAGTTCCTCCGATGTCCTGATCCAAGCCCAAGCGGGGGGCTGAAGAGGTCCATGATCCGGCTGAAGTCTTCATCCAAGCGGGAGCTGAAGAGGTCCATGATCCGGCTGAAGTCTTCATCCAAGCGGGAGCTGAAGAGGTCCATGATCCGGATGAAGTCTTCTATCAACGGCATCTTCAATCTTCTTTCTTCTGGATCCATCTTGCAGACCTCCGACGCGGAACATCCTCTTCTCCCGACGCCTACTAGCCGAATGAGGACGTCATCCAAGAAGGCGTCCCTCGAATTCCGATTGGCTGATAGGATTCTATCAGCCAATCGGAATTAAGGTAGGAATATTCTGATTGGCTGATGGAATCAGCCAATCAGAATCAAGTTCAATCCGATTGGCTGATCCAATCAGCCAATCAGATTGAGCTTGCATTCTATTGGCTGTTCCTATCAGCCAATAGAATGCGAGCTCAATCTGATTGGCTGATTGGATCAGCCAATCGGATTGAACTTGATTCTAATTGGCTGATTCCATCAGCCAATCAGAATATTCCTACCTTAATTCCGATTGGCTGATAGAATCCTATCAGCCAATCCGAATTCGAGGGACGCCATCTTGGATGACATCCCTTAAAGGAACCGTCATTCGGCTAGTAGGCGTCGGGAGAAGAGGATGTTCCGCGTCGGAGGTCTGCAAGATGGATCCGGAAGAAAGAAGATTGAAGATGCCGTTGATAGAAGACTTCATCCGGATCATGGACCTCTTCAGCTCCCGCTTGGATGAAGACTTCAGCCGGATCATGGACCTCTTCAGCTCCCGCTTGGATGAAGACTTCAGCCGGATCATGGACCTCTTCAGCCCCCCGCTTGGGCTTGGATCAGGACATCGGAGGAGCTCTTCAGGACGGATCGGTGAACCTGGCAGGGTGAAGATAAGGTAGGAAGATCTTCAGGGGCATAGTGTTAGGTTTATTTAAGGGGGGGTTGGGTTAGATTAGGGGTATGTGGGTGGTGGGTTGTAATGTTGGGGGGGGTATTGAATGTTTTTTTTTTACAGGCAAAAGAGCTGACTTCTTTGGGGCATGCCCCGCAAAGGTCCCTGTTCAGGGCTGGTAAGGTAATAGAGCTTTGAACTTTTGTAATTTAGAATAGGGTAGGGCATTTTTTTATTTTGGGGGGCTTTGTTATTTTATTAGGGGGCTTAGAGTAGGTGTAATTAGTTTAAAATTGTTGTAATATTTTTCTTATGTTTGTAAATATTTTTTTATTTTTTGTAACTTAGTTCTTTTTTATTTTTTGTACTTTATCTAGTTTATTTAATTGTATTTATTTGTAGGAATTGTATTTAATTAATTTATTGATAGTGTAGTGTTAGGTTTAATTGTAGGTAATTGTAGGTATTTTATTTAATTTATTTATTGATAGTGCAGTGTTAGGTTTAATTGTAACTTAGGTTAGGATTTATTTTACAGGTAAATTTGTAATTATTTTAACTATTTTAGCTATTAAATAGTTCTTAACTATTTAATAGCTATTGTACCTGGTTAAAATAAATACAAAGTTACCTGTAAAATAAATATAAATCCTAAAATAGCTATAATATAATTATAATTTATATTGTAGCTATATTAGGATTTATTTTACAGGTAAGTATTTATCTTTAAATAGGAATAATTTATTTAATAAGAGTTAATTAATTTTGTTAGATATAAATTATATTTAACTTAGGGGGGTGTTAGTGTTAGGGTTAGACTTAGCTTTAGGGGTTAATACATTTATTAGAATAGCGGTGAGCTCCGGTCGGCAGATTAGGGGTTAATAAGTGTAGGCAGGTGGAGGCGACGTTGTGGGGGGCAGATTAGAGGTTAATAAATATAATACAGGGGTCGGCGGTGTTAGGGGCAGCAGATTAGGGGTACATAAGGATAACGTAGGTGGCGGCGCTTTGCGGTCGGCAGATTAGGGGTTAATTATTGTAGGTAGCTGGCTGCGACGTTGTGGGGGGCATATTAGGGGTTAATAAATATAATATAGGGGTTGGCGGTGTTAGGGGCAGCAGATTAGGGGTACATAAGGATAACGTAGGTGGCGGCGCTTTGCGGTCAGCAGATTAGTGGTTAATAAATGTAGGTAGGTGGAGGCGACGTTGTGGGGGGCAGATTAGGGGTTAATAAATATAATACAGGGGTCGGCGGTGTTAGGGGCAGCAGATTAGGGGTACATAAGGATAACGTATTTGGCGGTCGGCAGATTAGGGGTTAAAAAAATGTATTCGAGTGTCGGCGATGTGGGTGGACCTCGGTTTAGGGGTACATAGGTAGTTTATGGGTGTTAGTGTACTTTAGAGTACAGTAGTTAAGAGCTTTAGAAACCGGCGTTAGCCCAGAAAGCTCTTAACTACTGACTTTTTTTCTGCGTCTGGAGTTTTGTCGTTAGATGTCTAACGCTCACTTCAGAAACGACTCTAAATACCGGAGTTAGAAAGATCCCATTGAAAAGATAGGATACGCAATTTACGTAAGGGGATCTGCGGTATGGAAAAGTTGCGGATGAAAAGTGAGCGTTAGACCCTATTTTGAGTGACTCCAAATACCGGCGGTAGCCTAAAACCAGCGTTAGGAGCCTCTAACGCTGGTTTTCACGGCTAACGCCAAACTCCAAATCTAGGCCTTAGAATCTCATTGTGTTAACTGAATGAAAGGCTATTTGTAAATAAGGCTGGTTTTAAAGGTAAACGTGTATGAACTCTGCATAGCATATTTTAAATAGTTTTCAATTGCATATAATATTGTGTCATATTCTGGTATTGCAAATATATTCCAATATGTTCATAGATATTAACTAAATAAAATAATTAAGATATTAATATTAATTTTATAGTCTTAGTAGATGCATATTGATTGAGGGTTTATTTTAAAGGATAATTATTGAATAGGCACTACTGAGATTCTTATAAATATACTGACATATTGTATGGAGGCATTGCGTGAGATTTATTAATATTTATCATATTGATATATTTGTAGTAAATAGAAATTATTATAAAAGAAAGAATTGCTTTTTCATATTTCGAAATTAATATTTTGAAAATAAAAAATGTTTTTTGAAGATTGAAATATTGATGGTCATATTTCGAGATTGATATTGATATTCTGAAATATTGTTAAAGATTAATTTTTGAAATATTAATAAAAATATAAATTTTTCATATTTCAAAATTAATCAAAAATATTAATTTGTCATATTTCAAAATTCATAAATATATTAATTTTTCATATTTCAAAATTCATAAAAATATTAATTTTTTCATATTTCAAAATTAATATTAATTTTTTTTTTTTAAATATAATTTTTTTCCTTCTCTCTTTTTATTGGTAACAATTGTATTAGTGTTTTAATTTAACTAAATACTAAGCCAATATAATAATAACTAGGAGTGACTCATTTAATTCTGTACACAGCGTTGAAAATGGTCCCATCACAATACCCCTTACTAAAGGTCAGGTCCCCTGGTGATATGCATTATTGACGAAATGTCGCTTTGTGTCATAGACAAACAATTGCAAATATAGGAGCTAGAAAGTAGTATTCGTTCCTCACGCAGATGCGAAGAGGATGTAAAAATAGCCAAAAATAAAATGGATGAATTTGCCCAAAACCTAACTGCCTTAGATAAGCATAACACAGACTTACTCGTACAGATACAAGAATTAAATAAACAAGGCCTAGATTTGGAGTTTGGCGGTAGCCGTGAAAACCAGCGTTAGAGGCTCCTAACGCTGGTTTTAGGCTACCGCCGGTATTTGGAGTCAATCAGGAAAGGGTCTAACGCTCACTTTTAAGCCGCGACTTTTCCATACCGCAGATCCCCTTACGTCAATTGCGTATCCTATCTTTTCAATGGGATCTTTCTAACTCCGGTATTTAGAGTCGTGGCTGAAGTGAGCGTTAGAAATCTAACGACAAAACTCCAGCCGCAGAAAAAAGTCAGTAGTTAAGAGCTTTCTGGGCTAACGCCGGTTCATAAAGCTCTTAACTACTGTGCTCTAAAGTACACTAACACCCATAAACTACCTATGTACCCCTAAACCGAGGTCCCCCACATCGCCGCCACTCGATTAATTTTTTTTAACCCCTAATCTGCCGACCGCCACCTCTGTTATACTTATGTACCCCTAATCTGCTGCCCCTAACACCGCCGACCCCTATATTATATTTATTAACCCCTAACCTGCCCCCCACAACGTCGCCTCCACCTGCCTACACTTATTAACCCCTAATCTGCCGAGCGGACCGCACCGCTACTATAATAAAGTTATTAACCCCTAATCCGCCTCACTAACCCTATAATAAATAGTATTAACCCCTAATCTGCCCTCCCTAACATCGCCGACACCTAACTTCAAACTTTAACCCCTAATCTGCCGACTGGAGCTCACCGCTATTCTAATAAATGTATTAACCCCTAAAGCTAAGTCTAACCCTAACACTAATACCCCCCTAAGTTAAATATAATTTAAATCTAACGAAATTAATTAACACTTATTAAATAAATTATTCCTATTTAAAGCTAAATACTTACCTGTAAAATAAATCCTAATATAGCTACAATATAAATTATAATTAGATTATAGCTATTTTAGGATATATTATGATGGAATCAGCCAATCAGAATCAAGTTCAATCCGATTGGCCGATCCGATCAGCCAATCAGATTGAGCTCGCATTCTATTGGCTGATCGGAACAGCCAATAGAATGCGAGCTCAATCTGATTGGCTGATCGGATCAGCCAATCGGATTGAATTTGATTCTGATTGGCTGATTCCATCAGCTAATCAGAATTTTCCTACCTTAATTCCGATTGGCTGATAGAATCCTATCAGACAATCGGAATTCGAGGGACGTCATCTTGGATGACGTCCCTTAAAGGAGCCTTCATTCGTCGGTAGTCCGTCGGGCCAGCAGGATGTTCCGCGTCGGAGGTCTGCAAGATGGATCCGGAACAAAGAAGATTGAAGATGCTCCCGCTTGGATGATGACTTCAGCCGGATCATGGACCTCTTCAGCTCCCGCTTGGATGATGACTTCAGCCGGATCATGGACATCTTCAGCCCCCTGCTTGGGCTTGGATCAGGACATCGGAGGAGCTCTTCTGGATCGATCGGTGAACCTGGTATGGTGAAGACAAGGTAGGAAGATCTTCAGGGGCTTAGTGTTAGGTTTATTTAAGGGGGGTTTGGGTTAGATTAGGGGTATGTGGGTGGTGGGTTGTAATGTTGGGGGGGGTATTGTATGTGTTTTTTTTACAGGAAAAAGAGCTGAATTTCTTGGGGCATGCCCCGCAAAGGGCCCTGTTCAGGGCTGGTAAGGTAAAAGAGCTTTGAACTTTTGTAATTTAGAATAGGGTAGGGCATTTTTTATTTTGGGGGGCTTTGTTATTTTATTAGGGGGCTTAGAGTAGGTATAATTAGTTTAAAATTGTTGTAATATTTTTCTTATGTTTGTAAATATTTTTTTATTTTTTGTAACTTAGTTCTTTTTTATTTTTTGTACTTTAGTTAGTTTATTTCATTGTATTTATTTGTAGATATTGTATTTAATTAATTTATTGATAGTGTAGTGTTAGGTTTAATTGTAGGTAATTGTAGGTATTTTATTTAATTTATTTATTGATAGTGTAGTGTTAAGTTTAATTGTAACTTAGGTTAGGATTTATTTTACAGGTAATTTTGTAATTATTTTAACTATTTTAGCTATTAAATAGTTCTTAACTATTTAATAGCTATTGTACCTGGTTAAAATAAATACAAAGTTACCTGTAAAATAAATATAAATCCTAAAATAGCTATAATATAATTATAATTTATATTGTAGCTATATTAGGTTTTATTTTACAGGTAAGTATTTAGTTTTAAATAGGATTAATTTATTTAATAAGAGTTAATTTATTTAGTTAGATTTAAATTATATTTAAGTTAGGGGGGTGTTAGTGTAAGGGTTAGACTTAGCTTTAGGGGTTAATACATTTATTAGAATAGCGGTGAGCTCCAGTCGGCAGATTAGGGGTTAATGTTTGAAGTTAGGTGTCGGCGATTTTAGGGAGGGCAGATTAGGGGTTAATACTATTTATTATAGGGTTAGTGAGGCGGATTAGGGGTTAATAACTTTATTATAATAGCGGTGCGGTCCGCTCGGCAGAGTAGTTGTTAATAAGTGGAGGCAGGTGGAGGCGACGTTGTGGGGGGCAGATTAGGGGTTAATAAATATAATATAGGGGTCGGCTGTGTTAGGGACAGCAGATTAGGGGTACATAGGGATAATGTAAGTAGCGGCGGTTTACGGAGCGGCAGATTAGGGGTTAATAATAATATGCAGGGGTCAGCGATAGCGTGGGCGGCAGAATAGGGGTTAATAAGTGTAAGGTTAGGGGTCTTTAGACTCGGGGTACATGTTAGACTGTTAGGTGCAGACGTAGGAAGTGTTTCCCCATAGCAAACAATGGGGCTGCGTTAGGAGCTGAACGCGGCTTTTTTGCAGGTGTTAGGTTTATTTTCAGCTCAAACAGCCCCATTGTTTCCTATGGGGGAATCGTGCACGAGCACGTTTTTGAGGCTGGCCGCGTCCCTAAGCAACTCTGGTATCGAGAGTTGAAGTTGCGTTAAATATGCTCTACGCTCCTTTTTTGGAGCCTAACGCAGCCATTCTGTGGACTCTCAATACCAGAGTTATTCAAAAGGTGCGGCCAGAAAAAAGCCAGCGTTAGCTACGCGGGTCGTTACTGACAAAACTCTAAATCTAGCAATCTAGTGATTTAAAAAGGTCATATCGCCATAATGAAAACCCTTATATTAACAGTGAGAATAATACAGATAATGCTAACTCCCTTAGAGAACGCATCAGGGACGAAGTGCAAAAATATATGGAAGAGTATAGACAAATGACCCCTAATGGGTCATAAATAGATTTCCCAATTAGACAATCACCTTATGATGTAAATCCAGAAAAACTGCTGTAACTCAGCTGGTGCGGGTGAGGGTAACTCTAATAGAGAATCCCAAAATAAGTCTAATAAGGTATATGATTCCCATAAAATAGTTACTTTCATACAGGGTGCAGTACCTATATTCTCCAATAAGGGAACAAAATCTGTAATTGATCACTTAGAGGCTTTTGAAAATGCATTAGCTATAATGAATGTTACAAGTGAGAAATTAAAAATTGAATTTCTGCCCTGGGTATTTGACGGTAAACATCACAAATTCTTTACTTCACTAAAGGATATGAATATTCATTCCTGGAGTGAGATAAAAACGACAATGCAGAAAAGAATTCGGGCAACATCGCACCAAAACTGCCGCGAAAATAGCGGTATATGGTTTAAAGTGTTGTGCGAATCAGAGTCCCATCGAATTCCTTTCTGAATTGAAAAATGCATACAGTATTGCTGAAGATTTGATTGCTCAGAATTTGTAAATTTATTTTTTGAAGCACTACCTACACCCATCAAAATTAACTTAGCTAGAGATTTTGATGAGGACTGCTCATTGGAATGGCTGATCAAAGAGAGAACAAAATTATACTCTATTCAGCAGTCCAGTGAGCAGAGGGTTAAAAAGGAATCAAAACCCAAAATTGTAGCAGAAACTAGGGTATCACCTTGCCCCCTTAATTTGGAGTCTAAAAAGAAAACCTACACGGAGGTGGCCAGTCAAAACAGGCCATCTCCACAGAGGTTTAACTCTACCCCTTCCCCAACACGGGCTGAGGTGCAGAGAGACTATAACCAAAGTGGGGGACATATAATTACTCACAAAGAGAATACTCAACAAATAATTGGTATCCGCGCAAGGGTAGGTACAATAGATGGCGAAGATATTCTCAGGGTAACGAGACACCCGAAGTATATAATGCTCCCCAAAGTACTAATACTGAACAAGCTGAACCCCAGGGGCAACTACGCCAAAATAGAAATAGCGGCCCTGATTCTGAGGTAACACAATGGTCCAGGAGTCATTATTATGGAGCATCAAGAGATAGGCCCAGGGGTAGAGGTAACTTGTACAATCAGGTAGATATGCTTTTTACCCAGTTAAATCGGTTGAGCGAACAATTCGCTAATATGAGTCAACCTTCTATGGCTCAGCAACCGAACAATACTTTTTTAGGAGTACAGCTAGTGGTCAGCAGTGGACCACAGGCACAGTCATAAATACTGCAGTACCACCTGAAAGGGAGGGGAGAGATATACAAAATGTAATAATAAATATAAATGATACTAATCATGTTCTCTCCCCACAGACCGGAAACGGACAATTTAGCTGTGATGACAAGCAACCTTATCCAGGAAAAATTAACAAATCTCTTTCTTTGCAGCAGTGTCCTCTTAACCTTATTTCCACAGATGCAGTACACAAGAATCCAGCCAACCCTGTCATAAAGGAGACCGGTAGGTATGAAGTTCCTTCTGCACGGGAAAAAATGGCGGATTCAGGTAACACGTGGCGAAGCCCACAGATGTACAAAAATGCAAACTTTATGTGTGAAATGGTAGAAACTACAGGAAGATATTATGTGTTAGCTGAGCTGCAAGATTCAGTCTCCAACCCTATCATGGGATTAATTGATACTGGGTCGCAGGCAACTATCTTATCCCACAGGTACTACACACAGCTAAATGAGCTAACACCCCACAAACCTAAAATAAAAGAATTTGATGGTTCTCTGATAGGAGTTGGGGGTGACTCCCTAAAAGTTTACGGTACTGCCTGGTTAAAATTTAAATTGGGGAACATGGTCATAAGACACCCTGTCATTATAGTGGATCTGCCAACTGATCGTTTAATTATTTGTAGTGATCTCCTGAAGCGATTAAGCACCATAATTGATTGCATAAATAATGTAATTTGGTCACAAGTTAAGAGGCCTATCAATTATGAGAAATCTGGTATATCTCGCCCCGACATAGCTGTCACATGGTGGAAGAGAAACCAGATGCTGTGGAGATTCATTTCAGGAATAACTCTGTACCTGAAATCACTATTTTACTAAAAGATGATCAGACTTCTTTAAGTGGCTCTGATGGTAATACTTTTAAAATTTCACCTGGAAAGATTGCAAATATTTCTTTAGACGGCGATGTATTAACCCTATCTCTCCACAAGGGGGATGATAAAATCCCTAAGGGGGGAGGCCACGCTCAATACCTCACAGGTATTGAGAGAGTTAAAGAGGATCTATTTATCCCTATACAAATGCATGACCTTGGTAAAACAAAATATGCCAAGTTGAGTTTAAAACAGGAAGCTAGCTATATAAGCGAAGACTTATTAGCGCAAATAGCTGAACCTAACGTGATTAAATATCTTTCTCCCCAATACCACTGTGTCAACAGCCTGGATGACAGGTTTGAAAGCTATAACATCACAGCTAAGTGCTTATTATCTGTCTCTATAGGTAATAAGTCAGTGACGCACCTGTTTTTAGTTTTAAATACTCCCCATAATCAAATATACATTGGCAATGATATCTTACATAGATATGCCATACAAATAGATTTGATTAACTCTTGCCTCTGGAGCAGGTTAATGGGGGACCCTGAAGTATTTCAGGATGAAAGTGCAGCCCTGAAATCAAACCAGCAATTGCCATATGCTGTGAATATGCAGGAGTCTAACGATGTTATAATTCCTGCAGGGGCTGATAAATTTCTTTTTCCCTTACAGGTAAAGAGAGGTCAGAAATTAAAAACTTCTGAAACACTAGTTTGCCTCTCCCATAGAATACAAAATCTAGGTGTTACTATGGCCCACACTCCTTTGGTGAATATTGGAACTATTCCAATACATATTATTGTGCATAACATGACCCCACAGGATATAACATTATCCAAGGGGACTACTATAGGATATGCGCTGGAATCAAGTTATTACACTTTTGGATTCCAGAATAATATAATTGGGCTAATACCTGAAGGATACTTAACTGAAGAACAATTAATAGAACAATCCTTTGCATCTATGCCAGAGGGTCTATTTAATATTCAGTCTATTTATCCCTTCAGCTCAGAGGAAGGCATCTGTAAAATTGAAGAAGTCTCTCTAGTATTTGATCAACCGATTAAACAGAACGATTACCACAATACCCAGAGTCATGGGGGCAATGTAAATTATAATCAAGGGGATCTCACCTCTAGGTTTGGAAGAAGCCTATGAAATAGGACAGCCTGAAATCTTTCCAGGATTCAGCAAATAGTCGAAGAGCAAATATCCTTAGCTAATGGCTGTTCCAGCGATGATGAATGCCAACAGCTGCGAGAACTCCTGAGGGAGTACAAGGATATTTTTGCTAGGGATTCTTATGACTGTGGTACTACAGACTTGCAGATTGCAAGAATACAAACAGATCCCGATGCACCACCTGTCTTTGTTAAACAATACAGACTTCCTTTAGCATCATATGATTCTCTTGCAGAAATCATAAGGAACTTGGAAGAAAGATGTATTATCAGACAGGTGCACAGCTCTTATAACAATCCTATTCTAGGTGTTCTCAAGCCCAATGGACAATGGCATTTGTGTGCTGACTTAAGACATGTCTGGCTGGCCTGTGCCATACATTGACCAGTACCTAGCACAAATGCAGGGATCTAAAATATTCACTGCCATTGATTGCGCACAGGGATATTGGACCATAAAGGTACATGAGAAGGACCAGTATAAGCTGGCATTCTCATTCCAAAAGGTCCAATATGCATTTCAGAGACTTCCTTTTGGATACATAAATTCTGGACATGAATTTGCTGTATTAATGCATAAGGCTATGCCTGATGCACTGGAAAGGGGGACCTTATCTTATGTTGATGATGTTTTGATTAAAAGCACAGACTTTGAAAAACACATCGCAGAGCTTAAACACGTCCTCAGCCAACTTAAAAGGGAAGGTGTCAAATTATCCCTACAAAAAGCTCAATGGTGCCGCACTCGTGTAAACTTCTTCGGACTAAATCCTCAGAAGAAAATGGTGGAAGCTATAGTAAATTCTAAAAACCCAACTAACTTAAAGGAATTGAGGTCATTCCTGGGTATGACGAATTATTCTCGCAAATTCATTGATAATTATGCAGAGTTAGCTAAACCACTACTACTTCTTCTAAAGAAGGATGTAAAATGGCACTGGAGCGAGTCTCAAGAGACAGCCATCAGAGAGCTGAAGAGAAAACTCACACAAGCACCTTGCTTAGCATACCCTGAAGGTGGTAAACCTTTCTTCTTAGAGACAGGTTACACAAATATAAGCATGAGTGCTGTTTTATACCAGTAGCATGATAATTTAAGCAAAGTCATTGCTTATGCGAGCAAAACTCTATCCCCAGTAGAAATAAAATTTAGCGATTGCGAAAAAGCCCTTTTATCTAATGTATGGGCTCTACAAAATTTCCGCATCTATATACAGGGCGAGAAAATTATTGTAGAAACAGCCCACCAGCCTTTGCTATATTTGCAAAGTGAGATAATAAGAGATGGGAATTTGTCTAATAGCGGCATAACAGCGTGGACTCTTTCCTTACAAGGCTGGCCCTTAGAAATTCACTATAAGCTGAATAAAAAGAGTCCAGTCACACAGGGGCTTGCTGAGCTCCACGACTGTACTGCTATAGATCCTGGGAAAGAATTATCAGAAGATGATTTCCTGGAGGAACAATTGCTTTCCCCATATAAAATGTACAATGAGGAAAATTGCCAAACATTACCTTGGGTGTATGTTGATGGTTGTTCTTACAATGCCACTATTGACAATGAGCGCAGACTAGTCGCTGGCATTGGTATAACTTGGGCAAATGGATTCCCAAATATATCTATAGGTTTCAACATTGGACCAAGATCCAGTCAAGTTGCAGAACTCACTGCTGTTCTCAAAACCATTGAAATGGCTATTGAACATGGTATTCATGAATTTGTGATCATAACTGACTCAAATTATGTGCGTGACAGTTTTGTTGAATAACTGCCAACTTGGAAAAGAAATGGCATGCAGAAAAGTAACAACAAACCAGTCAAGCATGGCAAGTTGTTCTGCGAGATTGATAATCTGGTGGTATCCAATGATTTAACCATACACTGGAAGAAGACCAAGGGTCATTCCAGGGTTCTAGGCCCAGATAAGGAAGGCAATGATCTAGCGGATTCATTAGCCAAACAAGGAGCCATAACTGGAGAGCTCCTTAATATTGACCACTTAATGGGTGCAATTCAGGTAGAAGCCATTACCAGAAACCAAGCTAAACAACAGAGTGAGCCTAACCTGGTACAATGGAGTCAGGATTCTCCTAGTGAGGACCTGATCACTAATCAAAAAGAAGACCCCGTTGTAGGCACCTTCTATAAACACATAGAAGAGACTGAAAGGAACCCCATATCAAAAGATGACTGTATTGGCAAAGAAGATCTTAGAATCTTAATGAAATCCAGAACACAATTCAAGTTACAGGATTGAACTGATGACTGGTAGAAGAATGGTTCTACCTCAGCATCTGCTGTACCGTACATCAGACCAAAACTTGATAAACGCTGCCAATACACATCAATACGTGGAGAACCTAAGAAAGCACCTGCAATATGCCTTTGTATTTGCTCAAAGGAATTTAGAAAGAGCCGCAACTGCCACTAAAACCTAGTATGATCTCAAGACGTCCAAAAAGGAATATTAAATAAATGATAAAGTTTATCTTTATAACTTTGGAAGAGATCAGGTTAGGGAGAAGAAATTTCTTCCATCATCAAAAGGTCCTTTTGCCATTACTGATAAAATATCTCCAGTGTCCTATAAAATACGGATCCCCAAAAATGAAAGTTTCATAGATAAATGGGTCCATATCAATCAGCTGCAAGCATGCCATCCTAGGCCCCAACTACAAGTCATAGAGGGAGAATGAAATGTCATATCCCCAAATGAAATAAAGACATAATGTAGCCTAAAGATGCCTAGCTGATAAACATGAAGGCTAAAAAATGACGGACTTTCTCCATAGAAGACTGTCTATGAGGCATACTGTTGACACTCACAAAGTACCACTGACTTTAAGCCAATTCAAATACATGTGTCCTACATCTATTTGAAGTTGGAAGGGGGATTTATGTCTGGGTATATGAATATTATAGAGGAAATTATATATATATATATATATATATATATATATATATATAATTTTCATATATATAGTTGGTAAGACCACATTATTGGTTGTATATGAGACTATTTGCAGCAACTCTGTTCACTGTGATTGCAGTCATCTATACCAGATGATGATTGGCTGTATAAACAAAACCCTTTTGTTCCCATTTCATCAAAAAAAAAATTGCTGTCAGGGCTATCTTTGGAGAGGTCATTTTAAAAGGAACACTTTCTTGCTGGGGTGTGAAGCTGAAGTCCCTATCAGATGATGACTGAACTTTTCTCATGGCCCCATAAGTTGAATACACATTTCAGGACTAAATTGCAGACAGGATGTCTCCAGGGACTTTGACACTAAAGCATTTGCTATTTAGTTGGAAGTGCAAAAACTCAGAGCACTCTTTGCCCCATGCTGTGAGTGAAGACGAGGTGTCTGGAATACCCTTTTGAAGCTTGATAGATGGAGATTAAAATGCTGGAATCTCAAAGGTACATACCCATATATGGGCTTCCTGCCTGCTAGAAGACAGCTGCCTGTTAAGTGACCCCCCTGTGAGCTATAAACACATGTTACAGCTAAGCTATCTTAAATTCAACTTTTGATACAGCCTACATGATAATAAAAATAAAAATAAATATATAACAATGTCTCATGGCTGTATTTTGTATAAATATATATGTATATATAGGTATGTGTGTGTGGAGTACACATGTGTACAGTATATTCAGACACATATTGAACTGGGACATATTATATTGAATGGATGGTTGCTGTGTTGAATAATAACTACATTGATAAACATTGAAAATAGATATGAATGTTAAATCATTTCTAATAATTATCTCTTTGATTACAGACAACAGTTAGACATGGGCATCATTTCATATATCCAGGAAGAAATACACAGAAATGTGAAACATGCTGTATTTGTGTAAATGCATGTATAACCGATGTACAAATTACATTAATTTCAAAATAATTAGCAGTATTGATTGGCTTAAATATAATACAATGCTAAAGGCACATGATATTTCATATTAAAATAACCAGAATAAATATTGTGACCTAACCCAATGCACATAAACATATAACTTATTAATGTAAGGAAATTATGGCTTTTTATTACACATTTTAAAGAAATATTTTCTTTCAATGTTGGGTAGTAAATGTATTGCTGTGTTTGTCATGCTGCTTGTATTGCTGTATTTGTTTGTCACGCTGCCCCCCGGTGTTATGATGCGAGAACTACAGCCAGAAGGCTTTTTAGGCTGTTAAAATTAAGATATTCCAGATATCCAATCAGCAGGGACAAGCACGAGGGCCAATCCGAGACAAGGTTTCCGTTTGGGCGTTTCCAACCTCACCAGTGATTGAAAGCTTATATAAGTTAATGCAAAAGAGAGAAAAGGGACAGTTTCTGCTGAGCTGATTTTTGTAACTGGTTGCTGGGCGTGAGATACCATTTACTTTGGCAAAGCTGATCTACCCCTTCCTCATTGATTGCAAAATAGACTTATTAGTGTTTCTGAGGTGAGATAATTCCTATTAAGGAATACTGGATATCGATTGGTGTTCATCTTGGTAATGTATTACCTTTTGTATGCAAAACACTTTAAAGCAAACATTCATTATTGCTGTATGTAGCAGATTTAAAGAAATAGTTTGTATTTCAAGTTAGCATTTCATAGCCTATGTATTGTTAAACTAATCCTAAATTTTAAAATGTTTATCTGTGCAAATATATAGTTATAACTGAGAATTGGGTTTTTGCATAAATAATATGTGCAATATCTGATGTTTTAAATTAGAATTGTGTTAGAATAAATTGTGGTTAAATAACTGAGTGTATTGGTTGAATGTTAGCAGCTAAATATCTCATAAGAATCTCATTGTGTTAACTGAATGAAAGGCTATTTGTAAATAAGGCTGGTTTTAAAGGTAAATGTGTATGAACTCTGCATAGCATATTTTAAATAGTTTTCAAACGCATATAATATTGTGTCATATTCTGGTATTGCAAATATATTCCAATATGTTCATAGATATTAACTAAATAAAAGAATTCAGATATTTATATTAATTTCATTGTCTTAGTAGATGCATATTGATTGAGGGTTTATTTTAAAGGATAATTATTGAATATATTTTGTGTTATAACCCTGCTATAGACTAACATATTATTTGGAGCGCACTACTGAGATTCTTATAAATATACTGACAACAGCAATATACTTATAGTTTGATAAACTAAACTTGCAGTTAACGCCAACAAAATAGAAAGTTTATGCACAAAAAAGATTAAACTTTATTGTAATTTGTTTTTCTAAAATTAAGGCAGCAAACCTACCTATCTGACACAGGCTATGTCCCCCACTGCAATATAATAACTATATTTTAATAAACTATACATGCAGTTAATACCAAGAAAATAGAATGTTTATGCACACAAAGGGACTAATTTATTTACAGTCAGACATGTCCGCCTGACATCGCTGAATGCTGAGCAGTTCTGGTGAAATGCTTGTGCAATGCCGCCCCCTGCAGATTTGCGGCCTTAAGACTGCTGCTTCTTAACTCCTGATTCCGGTGGAAACAGGGGCATTCAGGGCCAATTGGCCATAATAAATCGGCCCCAAAGGGTTAAAGTTGTACAAAAATTGAGCTCTCATCCTGTTGGCTGATTGGAACAGCCAATAGGATGAAAGCTGCTCAAATCCTATTGGCTGATTGGAACAGCCAATAGGATTTTAGTGGCTCAAATCCTATTGGCTGATTTGAACCTTTCAGCTAATAGGAATGCAAGGGACGCCATCTTGGATGACGTCACTTGCATTCAAGATCCAGTTTACGGCGGAGACCTATTGAAGAGGAGTTCCTCACTGGATGTCTTCAGGATGAACCTGTTCCGTGCCGGAAGGCTGACGATAGAAGAGGCCACATGGATGAAGACTTTGGCGGCTGGATGAAGATGAAAGAGGCCGCCCGGATGAAGACATCTTGCCGGCTGGATGGATCCTTCAAGTGGAACTTCAAAAACTGTGTTAGTTTTATTTTTGTTTTTTTGGGTGGGTTTTAGTTTCAGAGTAGGGTCTGGGCATGTAAAAGAGGTAAATGCCCTTTAAAGGGCAATACCCATACAAATGCAATTTTCATGGCAATGGGGAGCTTAGATTTTTTAGATAGGGATTTTATTTGGGGGGGTTGGTTGTGTGGGTGGTGGGTTTTGCTGTTGGATGTGTTTGTATTTTTTTTTTACAGGTAAAAGAGCTGATTTCTTTGGGGCAATGCCCCGCAAAAGGCCCTTTTAAGGGACATTGGTAGTTTATTGTAGGCTAGGGTTTTTTTTATTTTGGAGCGGCTTTTTTAATTTGATAGAGCTATTAGATTAAGTGTAATTCATTTTTATTTTTGATACTGTGGTTTGTTTGTTTTTGTAACTTAGTGTGTTTTTTTTTGTAATTTAGTAATTTTTAATAGTAGATTTAAATAATTTGAGTAGGGTTAGTTTTTTTTATATGTAATATAGTTAATTTAATTTGCAGTTTAATGTAATTTTAGTATAATAGGGAAGGTTAATTAATAGTTTAATATAGTTTAATTTAATTCTACAGGTAAGTTTTAATTTATTATAAGATAGGGATGTTGTAATTTTAATGTAAAATGTTGTTAGGTTTAGGGGTTAATAGCTTAATTTAGTTTATGGCGTTGTGGGGGGCTGGCGGTTTAGAGGTTAATAGGTTTAGTTAGTGGTAGTGATGTGGGAGGCCAGGGGTTTAGGGGTTAATATGTTTATTTAGTTGTGGTGGGGTCCGGGAGCGGAGGGATAGGGGTTAATAACTTTATTTAGTGGCGGCAGTGTTGGGGCATTAGATTAGGGGTGTTTAGACTTGGTGCTTATGTTAGGGTGCTAGGTGTAAACTTTACTGGTTTTCTACCATAGAAATCAATAGGATATCTGGCAGCATCAAACATAAGCTTTGGCTGCTTTCAGACTCCCATTGATTCCTATGGCATCCGCGGCCTCCAGGGTGGCGGATTGAAAAATAGGTATGCTGGGCTGGAATAGCCACGTGCGTACCTGTTAACTATTTGATAACTTTTAAAAAGTGTCAAAAATTGCTGAATGTGTATTCGGAACATCTGTAATGACATAAGCATCGATCTGTGTCGGATTGAGACCGGCAGATCGTATGTTACGTCACAGATTTCAACTTTTGCCGGTTTGTAGGGTTTGATAACTAGGTCGAATCAAGCTTGCCACAATTACGCTGTGGAATTCCAGCATATTTGCGGTTGACGGCTTGATAAATATCCCCCCATGGATTAATAATGCTATGTTTTTACTAAAGATTGTTTTGCAGTTTGAACTAAATAAGATATTTAATGTTTTCTGATACTAGAGCAAAACCACATTGTAACTATAAAATCTTTAGCAAACTCCAAATGTCACAAAATGAAATTTACTCAGTGCCAGGATCATTTCTTGACAAGCTGCAGAGCTTTACTATTTTTTAAAGGTATAATGAAAACATTTTGATTTATGAAAGCACAATGTCATAGGATTTGTTTTGGTGACAGCTTCACCTGTGACTTTTTATGGGTCTAACATTGTAACAAATACAAAATAAAACACTTTCTATTATATTACAGTGTACATTTTGTTTTGTGCTCTTGAATACAGTAGAAGAACAATCATAGTGGTTTTCTTTGTACTGCCAGCCCTATTAGTACAGCTTCCAAATCTTTTGATTTACCTCTCATTCTTTTATCATCTTTCTCATCTCCTCCAATACATACCTACAATTGTTTCCCCCATCTACACTGCTGTGAAATGAGATGTTGGAAGATAGAAGGCAACAATGAGTATTGCTGAGAGGAATAGATTTGTAATTACAAAAAATGAACAGGCGATTGGTCACAATGATGAAAGAAACAGAAAAGGCCTGAGACAGAGTGATTACTGACCAGTTAGCAACAACTCTCTTGTTATCAATCATAGTGTTCAAACTCCTGTCAGGGACATTAAACTAAAACTTCAATTACCCACATGTTTTATTAGGTGAAAAAAGACAGCATGGCAAGATAGATAGATAGATAGATAGATAGATAGATACAGTGGCCTGCCTCAACTAATATTGGCACCCTTGGTAAATATGAGCAAAGAAGGCTGTGAAAATTTGTCTTTATTGTTTAACCTTTTGATCTTTTGTTCAAAAAGTGCACACAAAAACTCTGCTCTAAAGAATATCAAACACAACGCAGGTTTATAAAAAAAGAATATCTTTGTTAAATATATATATGGCACAATTATTAGCAAACTTTTAGTCAATACTTTGTAGTACCTCCCTTTGCCAAGATAACAGCTCTGAGTCTTCTCCTATAATGAGGTTGGAGAATACATGGCAAGGGATCTGAGACCATTCCTCCATACAGAATTTCTCCAGACCCTTCAAATTTTTGAGGTTGATGATGGATGGCCATGGCAGGACCCATTTCTGTGTTGATTTTGATGAATGTTTTGGATCATTGTCCTGCTGCAAGATCCAACAACGGCCAATTTTAAGCTTTCTGGCAGAGGCAGTCAGATGTTCATTTAATATCTGCTGATATTTGAAAGAGTCAATGATGCCATGTATCCTGTTACAGTTTGGGAAATTGCTTATGTTATAGTTCTATTTTAATGTATATATTGTATGTATGTATGAACATATTTATGTATTGGTATAATATTCTAGTCATATTAACTAGCCATGAGAAATATAGAAGCTGTCTATTTACTATGCCCTATTTCAGTTACAAAAGCCATACAGCCGTTTGTTTAGTATGCTCTTTTTATATGAACAAAAACCTCAAAGCAGGTCAGGGATGGTAAACAAGGGGAGTTATTTCCTCAGGCTTCCTCCCATTCAATAGAGTCACCAAATGTTTACATGTAAATAGGAGTCTTTTCATGTAGCTGTTGGCGTGGAGGTGGTAAATAACAGGTTATCATGGACAAAGGAACATCTGACCTTACAATCAGAACAGCTGTCCAAGCCATATGATTTATAGATATCCACCCCCTACAATAGCCCCTAATTACATGTAAACAGCTAGGACCAATGGCGTTCAGTTTTCCAAATATGGTGAATGCGGGAACATTGAACCAATTAAATCAAAAGTAATTTTAACAGATGGGGCATGGTTTTAAATATATAGAAGAGATTCAGTCAAAAAAAAGGAGTCAGAGGGAGTCAGAAAGGAGAGGAGAGAGAGGGGAGGATGAGGACAGGAAGCTAGCAGAAACATCCAGACTGTCCCAGACAACCCTATTACAACATCTGAATAAGGTACCTGTATCATGTATGTCTGTATAAGTGTATATTTGTATTGTAAGTAACTGTAATTGCTATTGTAGTTAGGCCTAAAGCCTTGAATATTGTGTCATTTCATGTTTTTTAGCTGATCTAATAAATAATTGTGTATTTTGACACCAACAGTAATTTTAAGAGTCTTATTACATTGGGTTATTTATCATTTTCTCATCTATATGTATATGTATGCAATATTTTAGGCTAGAACCTAGTCAATTCTGCCTATTAATATAATATAGAAATATCTAATCCCATAGCTACAAATTGTATATTGTAAACCCCTTTTTAGCTAAATAATAAGCCAGATTTCATATAGTTACGTCTTGCATGGTCAAGAAGCATAAATATATATTTCTGGATTAGTTAGAATTTAATTGTTAATTCCTCAATGAGCCATAAAAAGCTGTGTAAATAAACAGATATATTTTATGGACATAGCTAAATTTACACTCTGGGATGAAATCAAATAATATTGCATAGATATACATATATATATATATATATATATATATATATATATATATATATATATATATATATATATATATATATATGCACTTTACAAGTCAGATTAAGGAACTAAAATTCCTCATATTAAATAAACCTTAAGATATAATATTTGTACTCTTATCATTTTTAAGAGTTGGTGAATAAAATTATTTTTAAGACTTATAATTTTTTAAGAATCCTAACAAAATGTCCACGTCCTCTGGCAGAAAAACAGCCCCAAAACATTAAAGAACCACCACCATATTTAACCATGTGCATGCAGTACTTTTCCATATGGCTACCTCTCTGTGTGCACTAAAACCACCTCTGGTGTTTATTGCCAAAAAAGCTCTATTTTGGTTTTATCTGACCATAAGACCTAATCCAATTTGAAGTTCCAGTAGTGTCTGGCAAACTGAAGATGCTTGAGTTTAGTTTGTTTGAGAGTAGAGGCTTTTTTCTTGAAACCCTTCCAAACAACTTGAGTTGATGTAGGTGACATTGGATTGTAGTTTTGGAGACTTTCTGACCCTAAGACGCAACTAACTTCTGCAATTCTCCAGCTGTGATCATTGGGGATATTTTGGCCACTTGAACCATCCTTGTAGTTTTGGAGACTTTCTGACCCTAAGACGCAACTAACTTCTGCAATTCTCCAGCTGTGATCATTGGGGATATTTTGGACACTTGAACCATCCTCTTCACAGTGCGGAAATATAATATAGACACATGCCCTCTTCCAGGTTGATTCATAAGATTTCCAGTTGACTGGAACTTAATTATTGCCCTGATGGTGGAAATGAGCTTTTTCAATGCTTTTGCTATTTTCTTATAGCCACTTCCCATTTTGTGAAGCTCAACAACATTTTGCCGCACATCACAACTATATTCATTGGTCTTAACCATTGTGATGATTGACTAAGGCAATTTGGCCTATGTGTTACCTCATATTTATGCCCCTGTGAAACAGGAAGTCATGTTCCAACAATTTCCCGTTTCTAGTCACCCAGGTGTACTAAAAAATGTAAAATATCAAGAGGAATATACTTCAAAATATATTTTTATCATATGAATTCATAGGGCTGCCAATAATTGTGACACGCATATATTTAATAAAGAGTTTTTTTGTTATGTTTTTTTATAAACCTGTGTTGTGTTTGCAGTTGTTTGTTATCCATGAGAGCAGAGTATTGTGTATTTTTTTAATCAAAGATCAAAAGGTTAAACAACCACAGCATTCTTTGCTCATATTTACCAAGGTTGCTAATATTAGTGGAGGGTACTGTAGAAAGATAGATATAGATAGATAGATATAGATAGATAGATAGATAGATAGATAGGCAGATGATAGATTTGCCTGCTTTTACTGTAAAATACTTCTGAAAATTATTTATTTCCTACTAATTTCAGAGTGGCTGGACAGTGAATGGTTAGGAGCAGAAGCTCAATCCCATTTGTCTCTAATTGGTCACAACATAAGGAGAGCATGAACATGGATTCTACCAGGATTTTCCTGTGTGAAATTATTTAACTATTGATATATATATACTGTATATCACAATACAGTGCTTAATTGCTCATATATATTAGGAATAAAGTTATTTAAATACCCCTTTAATACCCAGATTACAAGTGATACGTTTTTATTATCTCTCTCCCAATAGACTTCTGTGGGGCATGCTAAGAAAGCCTTATCACTCACTTTCAAAATGTACTCTCCCCCCCCCTGTCATTTCTTCTGCCCTAGGCAAAGCCCTAACTAGCCTAGGCCAAAATCAGACTCTATGATTTTTGAAAATACAGAAATATAAAAAAGAAAACATGAATACAAAACATTATCTAAAACATTATTACATCAACTCTTTTTCATCCAACATTTGATTTAGGACTTAACTTTTCAGCCCCTTGCATGCTTTTTTTGAGATCTCATATCTTTGAGCCCTAATAACGTTTTAATGCAAACACTAATTATTATTATTATTGGTTATTTGTAGAGCGCCAACAGATTCCGCAGCACTAGTTATAGTATTATGGGACACTTTCCACTGAACATCATATTAAAATATTGTATATTTGGTTGCACATATTGTTATTAAACTACTATAACATTGATTACGAGTGGAAAGCTGTTACGCACAAATGATAAGGGGTTTAACCACGTGTTTGCGCGTCGGAAGCAGATCGCTTATTATAAGTTGAAAGTAAACTTATTCGCTCTAGCACAATTTAATTTAACGCTTGTCAGGTTATGGCGACCTCACAGCTCTGGTTAACTGTTATGCTCAAATAAAAAATTGCACAAAAAACATCAAAAATACATTTAAAAGTACAGTTAAACTTATAATAACACTGTCTGATAAAAAAAATATTTAAAAAAAATATGGTATTAAAAAGTTATAAGGGCTCAAAGAGATGAGGCCTCAGGTGTTCGGGAAAAAAAAGCCAGGCAAAAGGCTATAACACAGAGATACATACATACACATGTCTAAATATGTATATATATACATATATATATATATATATATATATATATATATATATATATATATATATATGCGTGTTGTGTTTTACTGTATATTTACTGTGCATATTTGCCATTCCAATGTTCTTCACTTACAGGATAATACATTCTTTATTCTTAAATACATATTTCTATATATGTCTATATACGTATTCCTATAAAAATACAGGCATACATACTTATTTTACATGAACACTATCAGATGTATACTATCATATATATATATATATATATATATATATATATATATATATATATATATATATATATAGTATTAATAGTAAAAAGTACATTATTTTCAAAGTGAAGAACATAGGAATGTAAAATATGCATTTTGCTTATAGTGTTGCTCAATTTAGGTCTTAACACAGTCAGGTTAGCACATATGAAAACTTTGGATTATTAAGGAGCATTATTGAATTAATACATATAAAATATTTTACAAAATGATATAAATTATAAAAAATGAATAAACATTGCTTCTATCTAGGGAGAGTATAGCCTCCCAAACGCACACTTCTATCCTATCTTCAGTTGCAAAACTATGTGGGGACTGTGGTCAGAGACAACGCAGACTTTTGGGATGGATCACCCTTTCGACTTTCGCAGGCTTTATGTAAAAAGGGCAGTTTTTTTCTGAAATATACTAGACCTTTTGGCAATTGTGGCTATATAAACTTCATCGAGCTTAAAAGGTTGGGAAAGGGAAGGAATCACAGGGATTTCGTGGGTAGTGTGTTGTGAAAACTTAGAAAAGATGAGAAAGGCTACTTTATCTGCAACATTCAGGGAATCTCAGGAAAAGATTCTTCATAAGGCTTTTCTGATACCAAGAGGACTAGCTAAATGGGTTACTGATGGGACCAATAAATGTACAATAAGTGTTCTATAGATTCCCCAAATCTACTACAGTATCTATAGACCTGTCCACCAATAAATCAGTTCTTGGGCAAAATTCAATACTGGATCCACACAAAAAAAAATACAGCTGCTACTCCAATCACATCATATTTTACTTTTGCATTGGGATACACAATACAGACAATTTGACTCTATACTCAGCTTAATAATACTAATTGCTAGGAAATGTATCCTTAAATATTGGATAACAAAGTCAACACCCTCTTTTTCTTATTTTAGAAGCATGTTAAAACTTCAATTGTTTACTAAGTAAAGTGTTTACTAAGTAAATTGTTTACTAAGTAAAGTGTTTACTAAGAGTAAAGGCTGTGACACACTGCAAGCGGAGCGGTGCGCAGCGTGTAGATGCAGCTGTGCGCGCTCAGTGTGTCCTGCCTTTTCAACTCTGAGCACTCTGCTGCGTCAGGTCGCATAGCTGAGCGCTCAGAGATGAAATAATTGAACATTAGAAGCGATGCAACGCAGTGCGAAGCAGCTGCATCGCCTCGCGCCGCATCGCTTGCAGTGTGTCACAGCCTTTAATATGCAAAATAGACTAACTAACCTTTTTCTCTGCGAAAATGGCACAGGTGAATCTTGACATTTGAACTGGAAGTTCAGAGACAACTTCTTATGCCATTCGGAAATACTACCTTAGTCCTAGAAGTCTCTTAAGAGGTGGTCTCACATATTTGCCCCCAACTGATCTGACCCCTTTCTGTATGGTTTGCTGTGTTTTGTTTTTTTCACTCTCCCCCATATTCAACTGCTTGGCCCTGTCATCAGTGATATTCGGATCTAACAATTCCCACTAAGCACTGCACCTATAAAAGGTACATTGATATGTTAATTGTTTGGTTTGTGTTTTTTTGTTTGTTGACGGTTATTAAACAAATGAAACATTTTTGAAAGAGCCACATTGTAGGCCTCCATTTGGCTTCTATTTAACACAAGTATTTTGGTATGTGAATAGAGTCCCTGTTCATTTGCAAACTATTCACTGCATTCTGGTGCCTTCTCCTCTTGTGTAACTGTCTTTTTGTATGTATATATATATATTGAGCATATGATTTTAGGTTGTTAAATAAGTCCTGCATTTATCGTAATGTTATTCCCAATGTCTTACTTCTAATGTTTTGTTAATTGCCATGTAATGTTCAATCCTTATCAATACTTGCTATTATTCTTAAATTTATAGCTGTTGTATGCCATAGCTTCAACCTCCTCCAAATTTTACTGTCTTGTTAATCTTAGCTTATCTCACCCTGACCTGACCAGAATCTAACTTTTCAATTGGCCTTTTAAATTGTCTTTGACTTAGCAATCAACTAATTTAGTGGACCCAGCTGACTGCCCTGCCTATATACTTAACTCTAGCTTGGGCTGTGCATTGCACTGGGATGCATTGCCTGGGCAGTGTGCATTATCATAACGGCATATGTTCACATTTCTGAAGTGAACATTTTATAAGTGAGGCACTAAGATAAGAATTATACAGGTATTGCACAAGGATTGTAAATTGGAAGGTAAGTTTTGTGTTTTAAGCATCTCATTGTTTCCTTATGCAATTGCTGCTGTAATTCTGTGTTTTCTGTTTAATTGGCTCCCACTTTTGTAAAAATGTTCAATATATTCATACTCCTTTTTGGAACCTCTTGCCTCTATAGCAAACTACTTTACTCAATTACTCCTTCCCCTCACCAACTGCTCTGTTCATTAGTCCATCTCTCTTAAACTCACTTTACTTTTGTACTCATGAACTCCACACATTCCTAAACTCCCTCTCTGCCCCATGCACCTCATCCCAAAAACAGTCTCATTACTGCAAATCTGCATCTCATCTCATGTCCCTCTCCCTCTTGCTCATAATAGCTGCTGGTGACATCTCCCCTAATCCTGGTTCCCAACAACTTCCTAACTGTGCACATCCATGTGTACCTTTCCATAGACTCAGAAAACAAAACTCTGGTAACCTTACTCACATTACTCTTGTATCTAAAGCCACTACCCCTTCACTTGTGCACTCTGGAACTCTCGCTCTGTTTGCAACAAGCTCACTTCTATCCATGACCTCTTTATCTCCCACTCCCTCAACCTTCTGGCTCTCGCAGAAACTTGGCTCTCTACTTTAGACACAACATCTACTGCTGCATTGTCACATAGGGGTCTTCAGCCACACTCCTAGGCCTCGTAACAGACAAGGTAGTGTTGTAGGTATTTTAATTTCCTCTCGTTGCACCTTTCAACAAATACAACACATCTCTTCCCTCACATTTTCCTTATTCGAAACCCACATGATTTGCTTATTCTCTCCCCTCTCTATATGGGTTGCAATCATATACCGCCCCCCCCCCCCCTGGCTCCTCAACTCAATTTCTAGATCACTTTGCTGCTTGGCTACCTTATTTCCTTTCCTCAGACACCCCTTTCATCAATCTTGGTGACTTCAACATCCCCTCTTGAGAATCCCACTGCCTCCTCTGCAAAACAACTTCTGCAACTCACTTCCTCTTTTGGTGTGTCACAATGGACTTACTCTCCAACTCACAAAGATGGTCACTCCCTTGATCTGATCTATTTCAAACTTCACAAACTCCCCTTTCCCTCTTTCTGACCATCATCAGTCTATATCTTCCACTATAATTCTACCTTCATCCTTCCTTGACAATCTGGCCCCTCCTACCATACCTCAGAAATCACACACTCACCCTCAGCCCTGGCAAACGCCTCTGACACAGTACCTATGCCGATATTCTCATACTGCTGAGCGGCACTGGAGAAAATCTCGGAGTTCAGCTGACTTTTTCACAAGTTGATCTTGAACTCCTACTACTCTTCCCTTAATCTTTAAAAGCAACATTACTTCTCTACTCTTATCTCCACTCTATCTTCAAACCCGAAAAAGTCTGTTTCAACACCCTTCTCCGCCCACCCCCACCTCCTAATACAACTTCTCTGTCAGCTCAAGATTTTGCCAGCCACTTCAATAACAAAATCGATTCCATTAGAAATTAAATCAGTTCTCAACACACTTCCAGTCTCTCAACCCCTCAAAAGCTTGCAATTAACCAAAACCCACATAGCCATATATTTAGCTCTTTCGCCTCTGTTACTGAAAAATAAGTTTCTGCACTTATACTGTGCTATCACCTCACTACCTGTCCTCTCGACCCCATCCCCTCACCTCTACTCCCGACCCTCTCTTCTACCCTTAGCCCTATACTCACACACATTTTCAACCTCTCCCTCAGCACTGGTATATTTTCCTCATCTCTAAAACATGCACTGGTCACACCTATCCTCAAAAAAAACCTGCCCCGTTACCTCTTTCTCTTGGGGTACCACAAGGCTCTGTCCTCTGTCACCTTCTCTTCTCAATCTACATGTCATCATTAGGTTCCCTAATAAAGTCCCAAGGGTTTCAATATCATTTGTATGCCAACAACACCCAAATCTATAGCTCTGCTCCAGACCTATCTCCTTCCTTGCTAACCCGTGTCACTTACGGTCTTTCTCACATCTCTTCATGGATATCCTCTCACTAGCTTAAGTTAATCTCTCTAAAACTAAGCTCCTTATTTTCCCCCTTCATCTAAAATCTCCACCCCCATCTCTCTATAACTGTTGACAACTCATCATTACCCCTACCCCGCATGCCCGATGTCTTGGGGTCACACTTGATTCAGATCTTTCTTTCACTCCTCACATGCAGGCCTTGGCAAAATCTTGCTGCTTTCACCTTAAAAACAATTTTAATCCACTCTCTCATCCTTTCCCACCTTGACTACTGCAACTCAGTCCTCTCTAGTCTCCCTAGCTGTCGCCTAGCTCCTTTACAATCCATATTGAATGCCTCTGCCAGGCTCATATTCCTTACACGCTGCTCTTCATCTGCTGCACCTCTCTGCCAGTCCCTTCACTGGCTTCCTCTTGCCTCCAAGATTAAACACAAAATTCTGACTCTGATTTACAAAGCCCTCAACTGCACTGCTTCCCCCTATATCTCAGATCTTGTCTCCAGATACTCTCCCTCTCGTCCCCTTTGCTATGCTCATGACCTCTTACTCTACTCCTCTCTTGTTACCTCCTCACATTCCCATTTACAAGATTTTTCCAGACTGGCTCCCATCTTATGAAACTCTCTGCCTCGCTCCACAAGACTCTCCCCTAGTTTTGAAAGCTTCAAGCACTCCCTGAAGAGTCTACTATTCAGGGATGCATATAACCTACACTAACCTTTCCTAATACCAGTCCCTCTCCTCCATTGCTATCCGCCACTACTGCAACTACCTGTATTGAAGAGGACCTCCACATCAGACCGATGGACCTCCGCGCATCCACCGACTGCTCTGCCTCCACAGGGATGAAGAAGATAGAAGATGCCGGTCCCATGATAGATGAAGATGGAGCCGCCTGGATGAAGATGCTTTGCCACTGGGATGAAGATCTTTTGCTGGACTTCAGCAACTGTGAGTACAGATTTTGGGGTTAGTGTTAGTTTTTTTTTGGGGGGGGTTATTTTAGGATTTTAATGGGCTTGTAAAAGAGCTGAATGCCCTTTTAAGGGCAGTAAAATAGCTGAATTCCCTTACAAATGCCATTTTCAGGGCAATGGGTAGATTAGGTTTTTTATTTTGTGGATTTGGTGGGGTGGTGGGGGTTTGTAATGTTAGAGGGTGTTTGTTTTATTTTTTTGCAAAAAAGCTGTTAACTTTAGGACAATGCCCTATAAAAGGCCCTTTTAATTTTGGGGTGTTTTTTTTTTTTTTTTTAACAGGAGTATTAGAATAGGAATCATTTTTATTATTTTGGATAATTTCGTTTGTTATTTTTTGTAATGGTAGTTTTATTTTTTTTAATTTTATTCTTTATTATTTTTTGTAATGTTAGGTTTTTTATTTTTAGTAATGTTAGGTTTTTTTAGTTTAAGCTAAGGTTTTATTTTTATTTCACAGGTAAGTTTGTATTTATTTTTAAATAGGTAGTTAATAATTGTAACTTTAATTTAGGTGTATTTTAATTATGTTAAAGTTAGGGGGTGTTAGGTTAAGGGGTTAATATAGTTTCATTTAGGTAGTTGCAATGTGGGAGGTCAGCGGTTTAGAGGTTAATAGCTTTAGTTAGTGTTGGCGAAAGGTGGGGTCAGCGGTTTAGAGGTTAATAGCTTTAGTTAGTGTTGGCGATATGGGGGGGGGCGCTTTAGAGGTTAATAGCTTTAGTTAGTGTTGGAGAAGTGGGGGTGGCGCTTTAGGGGTTAATAGGTTTAGTTAGTGTTGGCGATGTGGGGGGTGGCACTTTAGGGGTTAACAGGTTTAGTTAGTGTTGGCGATTTGGGGGGCAGCGTTTTAGGGGCTAATAGGTTTAGTTAGTGTTGGCGATGTGGGGGGCGGCGTTTTAAGGGTTAATAGGTTTAGTTAGTGTCAGAGATGTGGGGGGCGGTGCTTTAGGGGTTAATAGGTTTCGTTAGTGTCGGCGATGTGGGGGCGGCGCTTTAGGGGTTAATAGGTTTAGTTAGTGTCGGCGATGTGGGAAGGCGGCGTTTTAGGGGTTAATAGCTTTAGTTATTGTTGGGGATGTGGGGGGCGGCATTTTAGGGGTTGATAGGTTTAGTTAATGTTGGCAGTGGGGGGGCAGCGTTTTAGGGGTTAATAGGTTTAGTTAGTGTTGGCGATATGGGGCGGCATTTTAGGGGTTAATAGCTTTATTTAGTGTCACGGACTCGGCGATGTGGCTGATAGCGATTTTTTAGATAATTTTGTTTCGGGAATCAGCTTTTTATGTTAAAGGGACACTAAACCCAAATTTTTTCTTTCATGATTCAGATAGAGCATGCAATTTTAAGAAACTTTCTAATTTACTCCTATTATCAAATTTTCTTTGTTCTGTTGCTCTCTTTATTTGAAAAAGAAGGCACCTAAGCTAAGGAGCCAGCCAATTTTTGGTTCAGACCCTGGACAGCACATGTATTTTGGTTAACTTTCTTGCTTTTCAAATAAAGATAGCAAGAGAATAAAGAAAAATTGATAATAGGAGCCAATTAGAAAGTTGCTTAAAATTGCATGCTCTCTCTGAATCATAAAAGAAAAATTTTGGGTTCAGTGTCTCTTTAAGTTAAATCATTTTTCGGATCCATTCTTTATTTCGGATCCATTCTTTATTCATATTCATTATTCTATTCTAAACTTCAGAATAGAAAAATGAATATGAATAAAGAATGGATCTTGGAAGGGAACTTCCGGTGAGAGGTGGAGTGTGTGGAGCGTCTGCATCTTGGCGCCTCAGCGTGAACATACAGCGTGGGCGCAGTGATCCTTGGCCAATGTACTCTCTAGGCCCGGATTAAAACTTTGTATGGGCGCCCTGAAGTTCCTATTTTGATGGCTCCTATGGTGGAGCAGCACCATCTCTGAAGCTGACTGCGTGGCGATCCGCTGGTGTTGCGGTTTAACAAATAAGTGTTCAAAGCCGTGCCGAGGTGTGTAGAGCAAGATTCAGCTGTGGGTGTGCCTGTCTATGGTGATCCGACAAGAGGATTGGCTGTAGAGAAGCGGTTGTTTTCTATAGCGCTGAGAGGTGAGAATAGATCCTGCCGGTCACGGAGGAGCAGATGGTGGGACAGCGCTAGACTGTGACATCCCAGGAAGGTACTTTTTATATTCTAAGCCTATACAATAGATGGAAATCACTACATTAATCTTCCCTGTGCGTGGGAAACATCTGTGTTTGGCTTTTATTGTTAGCACTATCTACAAGGACACTGCCTCAGCTTTTTTGTTTGTGCTGCAGTGAGTGCAGGATAAAATTCAAGGCATTTTTGGGTCTAATTATGCTGCGCTGAATTGACAGACACACCGAATGATGGCCACCTAACTAAATTCGGACCTCTCTATTCATATATATATATGGACTGTGCTATCTATTTGGGTCACCGGCCTCTGCTATAATCTCACATAACCTTTCTGGCAGGAGATGCTTACTCCCATAACCCCATGGGTAGTAGTTACTGTTAATTAATCTTCACTACTTTAATGCAAATATTGGACTTTAGTGTCTTTCTCCCATAACCCTTGTGGTAGGAGGTGATATTTGACTTTTTAACACTGCTTACTCCCATAACCCCTCGGGTAGGAGTTAAAGTCAATTGAGCTTCACTACTGTAGTGTAAACACCGGAAAAGGAAAGAAAAAAACAGAAATTCTTTTTTGTTTTTACAGCCAAATTGAAATCTATTTGTGATATTTGGATGCTTATGGTCTTTCTCCCATAACCCCTGTGGCAGGTGACATTTGATCTTTCAATACTACCCTGTGTGATAAGGGCTAAACACCTACAAACAGCTTATCATAGTTGTTCAATATAAGGGTCTACATCTCCTATATCATTCACTAGGTTATTACGAATAAGTGCATGGATTTATAAAAATTGCATTTTGTTTGTTGCTTATGTTTAACAATAGTTGAAATATAAAGTGTATCATACTAGGTATCAGGAGGTTAAAAGATATCGTAATTCCTGTGAATTGTACATAACTCTTCTAGATTGCTGTCTCTATGAAATACCTTAGTACAGGGATAACTAGATATTCAGTCACATTATGTGTACTGCATTTTATAATCATGCTTGTTAATATAATGTCCATATAGCTATGTACGTTATTTAAGTGATTTCTGCATTGGGATTGTCATATTTTTTTTTTTTTCCTTTTCCTTAAACGGACCAAACTCTCCAACTCTCTTAAAAACTTAAACTCACTTTAGATTTTGACACTCACACACTTCACTGTTTGCTTTTTTTCTTTCTCTGCCACCAATCTGGCAGTCGATATTTCTACACATTTTTCACACATTCACCGAATCACATGTTGCTAGATATAATCTATTAGTGTAATATTTTTTTCTATCACTTCACAGTTTTTTTTTTATTTATTTTTTTGTTTTTTTTTCCTCTTATCTGGTGTGTCACTTTATTTCACGTTCTTACACTGCTCACTTTTGAGTTGGATTTTATGGACAGGTTTGTGCTTAATAAAACACTATCTCCCAACATTCCACCTAAACAGAGGGAAAAAAAGGCAGTTCTAGTAAAAATGTTGATACCAGCTTGGATACATCCCAAGATAAAAGTATCAGTAATACTTTCACTAATGACATCTCAGGTTTTGCATCAGAAGTTGCTAAAATCTTAACACCCCAATTTGAATCCATAAAAGTTGAAATTAGGAAAGAGATAGCAAATTTGACTACAGAAGTTAGTTAGAGTGTCAGACTTGGAAGATCGTTATTTCCAACAAGAACCAGTCTCAACGGCACAGGGTAAGATAATTGCAGCATTACAATTAAAAATTGAAGATCTTGAAGATTGTTCGAGACGCAATAACTTGAAATTAATAGGGCTACCTGAAACCACAGAGTATTTAGATTTAATGACATTTGTTACTGTGACTTTACCACAGGCCCTACTCATACCACCTCCAGTCTCCCCATTTTTAGTGGAACAAGCTCATAGAGTTGGCTATGCGAGAGAGAACATGGTAAATTCCAAACCTAGACCGGTGATTTTTAAATTTGTTAACTTCCAGGATAAACTTCTGTTTCTTAAACATTATAGGAAGTTTAACCCATTTCTAATTGGCCCCCATAAGGTTTTAATGTTCCAGGATTTTTCAGCAGAAACATTGGCCAATAGAAAAGAAATGTCCCCCTTTTATCCCAGACTGCTGAAAGCTAATTTTAATGTGAAATTGATCTACCCCGCAAAATTAATAGCCCTGAAAAATGGGGCCTCTTACACTTTAACCCCTTAAGGACCAAGGCCATTTTTCAATTTCTTTCCCTTAAGGACCAGGGCTATTTTTACATTTCTGCGGTGTTTGTGTTTAGCTGTAATTTTCCTCTTACTCATTTACTGTACCCACACATATTATATACCGTTTTTCTCGCCACTAAATGGACTTTCTAAAAATACCATTATTTTTATCATATCTTATAATTTACTATTAAAAATATTATAAAATATGAGGAAAAAATGGAAAAAAACACACTTTTTCTAAATTTGACCCCCAAAATCTGTTACACATCTACAACCACCAAAAAACAACCATGCTAAATAGTTTCTAAAATTTGTCCTGAGTTTAGAAATACCCAATGTTAACATGTTCTTTACTTTATTTGCAAGTTATAGGGCAATAAATACAAGTAGCACTTTGCTATTTCAAAACCACTTTTTTTCAAAATGAGCGCTAGTTATATTGGAACCCTGATATCTGTCAGGAATACCTAAATATCCCTTGACATGTATATATTTTTTTTAGAAGACATCCCAAAGTATTGATCTAGGCCAATTTTGGTATATTTCATGCCACCATTTCACCGCCAAATGCAATCAAATAAAAATCTTTTTTCAATTTTTCACAAATTTTTTCACAAACTTTAGGTTTCTCACAGAAATTATTTACAAACAACTTGTGCAATTATGGCATAAATGTTTGTAAATGCTTCTCTGGCATCCCCTTTGTTCAGAAATAGCAGACTTATATGGCTTTGGCGTAGCTTTTTGGTAATTAGAAGGCTGCTAAATGCCACTGCGCACCACACGTGTTTAATGCCCAGCAGTGAAGGGGTTAATTAGGGAGCATGTAGGGAGCTTGTAGAGTTAATTTTAGCTTTAGTGTAGTGTAGTAGACAACCCAAAGTATTGATCTAGGCCCATTTTGGTATATTTAATGCCACCATTTCACCGCCAAATGCGATCAAATTAAAAAAAAACGTATTTTTTTTGCAATTTTAGGTTTCTCACTGAAATTATTTACAAACAGCTTATGCAATTATGGCACAAATGGTTGTAAATGCTTCTCTGTTATCCCCTTTGTTCAGAAATAGCAGACATATATGGCTTTGGCTTTGCTTTCTGGTAATTAGAATGCCGCTAAATGCTGCTGCGCATCACATGTGTATTAAGTCTAGCAGTGAAGGGGTTAATTAGGGATCTTGTAGGGAGCTTGCAAGGTTAGTTTTAGCTTTAGTGTAGAGATCAGCCTCCCACCTTACACATCAGACCCCCTGATCCCTCCCAAACAGCTCTCTTCCCTCCCCCACCCCACAATTGTCCCCGCCATCTTAAGTACTGGCAGAAAGTCTGCCAGTACTAAAATAAAAGGGTTTTTTTTTTTTTGGTTTTTTTTTTGGAGCATATTTACATATGCTGCTGTGTAGGATCCCCCCAAACCTCCCTGATCCCCCCCCCAAACAGCTCTCTAACCCTCCCCCTCTACATTATTGGGAGCCATCTTGGGTACTGGCAGCTGTCTGCCAGTACCCAGTTTACAAAAAAAAATGTATATTTTTTATATTTTCCTCACTTTTCTGTAGTGTAGCTCCCCCCCCCAAGACTAAACCCCCACCCCCTCCCAGATCACTTCAATTAACATATTTATTCCCCCTCTCTATCTCTAAATACAACCACACTGTTCCATAGTGTAACGGTTCCCACCCGCTCCCTCCCCGTGCACGCGCCCGCCCGCCTCCCCTGTACACGCGCGAGCATCCGTGCGTGCCCCCCAGCAATCCCGCCCATGATCCCGCCCACGGGTAAGCAATCGATCGCCGCCCACCCGCCTCCCACGTCTGCTCCCACCCACCAACGATCGCGGCATCGATGTCCGGTGCAGAAAGGGCCACAGAGTGTCTCTCTCTGCATCGGATGGGGAAAAATGTTATTGCAGTGATGCCTCGATATCGAGGCATCACTACAATAACCGGAAAGCGGCTGGAAGCGATCAGGATCGCTTCCAGCCGCTTTCAACCCCAACGTCGTACAGGGTACGTCGCTGGTCTTTAAAGACCAGTTTGTGCAAGACGTACCCTGTACGACGCGTGTCGTTAAGGGGTTAAATAACATACAGGAAGCGGAATTGTTCTGTAGAGAACATAATATTGAGAGATTGGGTAATATACTTCTGTGCATCATATTATTAGTATTGTATAAGCAGTATTCTTGAGATGGAACACATATTGAGTTGTGGTATGGAATGCTTGTATGCTTTTTTTGTTGTTGTTGTTTTATCTTCTTTGATATATACAGTTTAAGATGTCTATACCGGCCATTAATGTAGTCTCCTGGAATGTGGGGGGAATAACCTCCCCGATCAAAAGAAAAGCAATAATTAAGTATTTAAGTACATTTAAGCCAGATATTGTGTTTCTACAGGAAACTCACTTGAAAGCGATTGAGATTCCAAAGCTTAAAGGGACAGTCAACCATAGAATTGTTATTGTTTTAAAAGATAGATAATCCCTTTGTTACACATTCCCCAGTTTTGCATAACCAACACAGTTATATTAATGTACTTTTTACCTTTGTGATTACCTTGTATCTAGGAACCTTCTTCCAGCCCCCTGATCACATGACTGTGACTGTTTATTATCTATTGTCTTAAATTTAGCATTGTATTGTGCTAGATCCTAAATAACTTTCTGTGCCTGAACACAGTGTTATCTATATAGTCCACGTGTACTTTCTGTCTCTTTGTGTTGAAAAGAGATTTAAAAAGCATGTGATAAGAGGCAGCCCTCAAAGGCTTAGAAATTAGCATATGAGCCTACCTATGTTTAGTTTAAACTAAGAATACCAAGAGAAAAAAGCAAATTTGATGATAAAAGTAAATTGGAAAGTCAATTAAAATTAAAAGTCCTATCTGAATAATGAAAGTTTAATTTATACTTGACTGTCCCTTTAAAACAAAGTGGGTTGGGGAGGTCATAGCCACCAAATATGAGGCTAGAAGGAGAGGAGTTGCCGTCTTGCTGAATAAAAGATTAGATTATTGTATTGATACAACAATATTAGATCCAGAAGGGCGATTTTTAATTTTAGAAATAACCATTAACAGAGTTCAATATATCTTATGTAATGTATATGGACCCAATGTGGTGGATCAGGAATTTTGGAGGAAACTTACGTTAAAGTTACATGGTTATATAGGAAAAAATCTAATTGTAGCTGGTGACTTCAATTTAATTGTAGACTCTACATTAGATAGATCTAGTAAAACAACAATATGTACGAGAGATAGGAAAGTACGGATCTTACAAAAGTTTATTTTTCAATTGGGTTTAGTGGACATTTGGAGAGTTCACAATCCAGATATTCGATCATATACTTGTATGTCCAAAGCACACTGGTCATTGGCCAGAATAGATTATTTCCTTATATCTGAATCATTACTTAATTTATCTTGGGAAACAGGGATAGATGATATAGTCATATCAGATCACGCCGCCATATCCTTAAAATGTAACTCTAACCTGACGAGTACACGGAACAACCATATTTATTTTCCTAAGCACCTAATTAACAACGTTAATTTTCAAAAATGGTTAAATAATACATTTACAGAATTTTGTAATAATAATGTAGATTATCGCGATAAAATAGAAGTATATTAGGAGTCGGCGAAAGCCGTTTTGCGCTGAGAAATTAAATCACACATGTGTTATTTAAAAAAAAAAAACAATCGTATTAAAATTCAATTAGCCAATCAGGTTAAAAACGCCTTTAGAGGTTATATAGCGAATCCAAATAACTTTTGCTGGAGTTTATATATTAAAGCTAAAGCTGCTCGAGATACGCAATTAAAACAGGATACTATTCAAGAATATTTTAGAATTAAGGCTGTATATGGAGGACATATGGGTAGATCCGCGAAATTTTTATCCAGAATAACTAAAGCTGTCTCTAAAAACGCTATACCGGCAATCAGACAGGGCGCAGATAGATATACTAATCAAAGTGATATTGAGAAAATATTTTTTAATTATTTTACTAATCTATATAAATGTGAAAAGCCGAATCTTATCAACAAGGAGGATCTCTGGAACAAGGTCCAGACTCCTCGATTTTCGCAGGCTATAATCGAAGAAATGAATGCCCCCATTACAGATAATGAGATTGTGACGGCCATTAAAAATGCCAAATTAAATAAAGCAGCAGGACCAGATGCTTTACCTGCAGAATTTTATAAAATTCTGCAGTCCCAGATTGTACCCTTGTTAAATAAGTTATTTAATTATTATTATTCTGATTGTACCACATGTTCTCCATATTTCACTGCTGCTAATATTTCATTAATATTGAAGAAGGGCAGGGATCCCAAGCTGCCCGGTTCGTACAGGCCTATCTCCGTATTAAACACTGACTATAAGCTTTTGTCAGCCATATTAGCGAATCGTCTTAAGCCGTATATTGGTGAGGTAATACATAAAAAACCAATCAGGATTCATGCCTGGACGGAACCCTGTGAAAAATACTAGGAAAGTTGTGCTATTATTGGATATACTTTGGAATAAATGCAGGTTTTCGATTCATTTTTCAGCTATAGATAAGGCTATTCTTACAGTTGATGCGGAGAAGGCCTTCGACCGGGTGGCTTGGGATCATTTGTTCTTTTCTCTGGGAAAATTTGGGATGACAGGTCATTTTAACAAGTTTATCCGGTTAATTTACAATTCGCCTTCATCTGCAATTATTATTAACAATATGGTCTCTAACCGATTTTTTTTACAGAGAGGGATCCGGCAGGGATGCCCTCTCTCGCCTTTATTATTTAATATTTCACTGGAACCTTTGGCAATACTGTTAAGGCAAGAATTGGAGGGTATTACAATAGCTGATCAGAAAGTAACTCTTCTATTGTACGCAGATGATCTTATATTATTTCTTTCTGACCTGCAAAAATCTCTACCGATATTACAGGAGATTTTTTCTAAATTCGGCTCATTTTCCGGCTATAGGGTTAATATGTTGAAATCAGAACTTCTCTGGATAGATAATAAGCCAATAAATAGAATTATTCACCCATTTACTGTAGTTTCCAAAATCACTTATTTGGGTCTAAATTTGACGACTAATCCAGATGATTGGTATAATTTAAACTTTATACCCATATTAGAGAAGATTAAAAAGAAATTGGAGGATTGGGCCTTTCTGCCCATTTCCCTATCAGCCCAGGTAGTATTGATTAAGATGCTTCTGTTTCCTAAATTTTTGTATATTATACAAAATATTCCATTATTAATACATAAGGCCGATATTATGAGGTACAATAAAGCTTGTTCGAAATTTTTAAGGCCAAAATCTAAACCTCGTATTGCTATCCAGCGTCTTATGAATTTAAAATCAGCTGCTGGTCTAGTACTTCCCAACATACAAGCTTATAATATAGTGATACTGGCAAGATTTGCCATAGATTGGATTACTAAAAAAGAACAAATTTCATCATATAACTGGGAATTCGGTCTGATTTCTCCACTTAAACTTATAGCCCTTATACATTGCCCTCTAACTGCGCTCCCTTCCAGTATTTTTTTCGTAAGTAGCTTTAGGAATATTATTGCCGCATGGCAGAAATTATGTAATGTGTTAGATCTTCCGGCGCACGTTTCTCAATTTTTACCCATTATAGGTAACCCAATTTTATCCCCGGAATTTCGAATAAGGTCTTCCAGAATTGGGCGAGAAAAGATTTTAAGTTTTTGAGTCAAATAGTAGATACAGAAGGGTCTCCTATTGTCTATGCAAATATTGCTTCAGAATTTGACCTACCTGCTTGTGAATTTTTTGCATATTTGCAAGTGAGACATTTTATTAATGAATTGATTCAAAAATATGGTTCAAACTGGTCTCTGGGGGAATTTAACAACAGAATTAACAGTTACCGGGCAGGGCTATATAAAATTTCCCCCTTGTATATATTATATATTCAAAAGGCTTCAGATATACATATTAAGGATATGGTGACGAAATGGTCTAATACATTTCCAGATATTCAAGAACAGACTATAATAGATAGTTTTAAAATTACAGAACAGACTTGGGTATCAACTTACTGGCGCAAGTCTCAAATCAAGATCAGTCTTCGGAGCTACCTTACTCCTGAAATTATATCTAGGTGGTATAAAACTTCAGTTCATTGTACTAGATGTAGCTTGCCTTACGCAGATCTATTTCATTATATGTGGGAATGTCCAAAATTACTCAGTTTTGGCATAAAGTTACGTTTTGGATGAATACGAAACTTCATCTTAACCATACAACCATACAAAACTTGTTGAGGTATTTTTTCTGACAAAGCATCAGGGGGTCCAGAAGAATTTTAAACTTATCAATACAATAATACTAATAGGCCGCACTCTTATCCTTAAAACTTGGAAAGACACAGTAGCCCCCAATTTCTCCCATCTTAAAAATAGTTTACTTACACAATGTATGATAGAGCACATTATGCTAGATTTGCCCTCTGATGTACAAGCAGCAGTCTTTTTTAAGAAATGGGAAGTATTTATACGTTCACTACAAATATCTGCCCAGAAAATACTAGTGAAGCCGTTACTGAAGTTGGCATATATGTACAAACTAATATCTATGCAGGTCACTTTCCTAGTAGCTGGTTGGATGAGAGTGATGTGGTACAACAAGGGGGGAGATAGAGTGTTTTGTTACTTTTTTTTTCTTTTTTTTTTCTCTCTGTCGTTATGAAGTATAAATGAGCAGGTAACACACTGAGTTGAAACATATAATTTGAAGTATATGAAAAGTAAATTTGTATTTTGGAATATTTTCATGAGGTATTATCTGGTTCTTCTCTTTTATGTTTGATTTATTAATAAAGAGTTTAAAAGTATGCTAGGTTGTTTGTAAGGGAAAGTAGAAAGGAGTAAGGAATGCAAAAAGTTGAAAAATAAAAACTCCAGCAGGGGGTATAAAGTATAGTTCTTTTCAGATATCATTAAATGTATTTCCAGGCAGGTCAATTGTACCTATTTATATTGTATGATTTAATGCCCTGTGTGGCATTAAAACAAAGAATTTGTCTTTTTTTCCTTGTTTAACTCTGCTGGTTTCAAATAAATAAATATTTAAAAAAAAAAAAAAAAAAGAATGGATCTGAAATAATGAACGGATCCGAAATAACGATTTAACTTAAAGGGATATGAAACCCAATTTTTTTCTATCATGATTCAGATAAAACATAAAATATTAAGCAACTTTCTAATTTACTCCTATTAACTATGGCCTAGATTTAGAGTTTTGTCGGTAAGGACCCGCGTAGCTAACGCCGGCTTTTTTCTGGCCGCACCATAAAAATAACTCTGGTATTGAGAGTCCACATAAAGGCTGCGTTAGGCTCCAAAAAAGGAGAGTAGAGCATTTTTAACGCAGCTTCAACTCTCGATACCAGAGTTGCTTACGCAAGCGGCCAGCCTCAAAAACGTGCTCGTGCACGATTCCCCCATAGAAAACAACGGGGCTGTTTGAGCTGAAAAAAAACCTAACACCTGCAAAAAAGCCGCGTTCAGATCCTAACGCAGCCCCATTGTTTGCTATGCGGAAACACTTCCTAAGTCTGCACCTAACACCCTAACATGTACCCCGAGTCTAAACACCCCTAGCCTTACACTTATTAACCCCTATTCTGCCGCCCCCGCTATTGCTGACCCCTGCATATTATTATTAACCCTTAATCTGCCACTCCGTAAACCGACGCTACTTACATTATCCTTATGTACCCCTAATCTGCTGCCCTAACATCGCCGACCCCTATATTATATTTATTAACCCCTAATCTGCCCCCCACAACGTCTCCTCCACCTGCCTACACTTATTAACCCCTAATCTGCCGAGCGGACCTGAGCGCTACTATAATAAAGTTATTAACCCCTAATCCGCCTCACTAACCCTATCATAAATAGTATTAACCCCTAATCTGCCCTCCCTAACATCGCCGACACCTACCTTCAATTATTAACCCCTAATCTGCCGACCGGAGCTCACCGCTATTCTAATAAATATATTAACCCCTAAAGCTAATTCTAACCCTAACACTAACACCCCCCTAAATTAAATATAATTTTAATCTAACGAAATTAATTAACTCTTATTAAATAAATTATTCCTATTTAAAGCTAAATACTTACCTGTAAAATAAATCCTAATATAGCTACAATATAAATTATAATTACATTGTAGCTATTTTAGGATTAATATTTATTTTACAGGCAACTTTGCAATTATTTTAACCAGGTACAATAGCTATTAAATAGTTAAGAACTATTTAATAGTTACCTAGTTAAAATAATTACAAAATTACCTGTAAAATAAATCCTAACCTAAGTTACAATTAAACCTAACACTGCACTATCAATACATTAATTAAATACAATATCTACAAATAACTACAATGAAATAAACTAACTAAAGTACAAAAAATAAAAAAGAACTAAGTTACAAAAAATAAAAAAATATTTACAAACATAAGAAAAATATTACAACAATTTTAAACTAATTACACCTACTCTAAGCCCCCTAATAAAACAACAAAGCCCCCCAAAATAAAAAATGCCCTACCCTATTCTAAATTACTAAAGTTAAAAGCTCTTTTACCTTACCAGCCCTGAACAGGGCCCTTGCGGGGCATGCCCCAAGAAGTTCAGCTCTTTTGCCTGTAAAAAAAACATACAATACCCCCCCCAACATTACAACCCACCACCCACATACCCCTAATCTAACCCAAACCCCCCTTAAATAAACCTAACACTAAGCCCCTGAAGATCTTCCTACCTTATCTTCACCATACCAGGTTCACCGATCCGTCCTGAAGAGCACCTCCAATGTCCTGATCCAAGCCCAAGCGGGGGGCTGAAGATGTCCATGATCCGGTAGAAGTCTTCATCCAAGCGGGGCAGAAGAGGTCTTCCATCCGATTGAAGTCTTCATCCAAGCGGGGCAGAAGAGATCTTCCATCCGATTGAAGTCTTCATCCAGGCGGCATCTTCTATCGACATCCATCTGGAGCGGAGCGGCAGCATCCTGAAGACCTCCGACGCGGAACATCCATCCTGGCCGACGACTGAACGACGAATGATGGTTCCTTTAAATGACGTCATCCAAGATGGCGTCCCTCGAATTCCGATTGGCTGATAGGATTCTATCAACCAATCGGAATTAAGGTAGTAATATTCTGATTGGCTGATGGATTAGGGGTTAATAAATATAATATAGGGGTCGGCGGTGTTAGGGGCAGCAGATTAGGGGTACATAAGGATAACGTAGGTGGCGGCGCTTTGCGGTCGGCAGATTAGGGGTTAATAAGTGTAGGTAGATGGCGGCGACGTTGTGGGGGGCAGGTTAGGGGTTAATAAATATAATATAGGGGTCGGCGGTGTTAGGGACAGCAGATTAGGGGTACATAAGGATAACGTAGTTGGCGGTCGGCAGATTAGGGGTTAAAAAAAATTAATCGAGTGGCGGCGATGTGGGGGGACCTCGGTTTAGGGGTACATAGGTAGTTTATGGGTGTTAGTGTACTTTAGAGCACAGTAGTTAAGAGCTTTATAAACCGGCGTTAGCCCAGAAAGCTCTTAACTACTGACTTTTTTCCTGCAGCTGGAGTTTTGTCGTTAGAATTCTAACGCTCACTTCAGACACGACTCTAAATACCGGAGTTAGAAAAATCCCATTGAAAAGATAGGATACGCAATTTACGTAAGGGGATCTGCGGTATGGAAAAGTCGCGGCTGAAAAGTGAGCGTTAGACCCTTTTTTGAGTGACTCCAAATACCAGAGTTAGCCTAAAACCAGCGTTAGGAGCCTCTAACGCTGGTTTTCACGGCTAACGCCAAACTCCAAATCTAGGCCAATGTTTCTTCATTCTCTTGGTATGCTTTGTTGAATGAGCAGCAATGCACTTCTGGTTGCTGACTGAACACATGCGTGAGCCAATGACAATCGGTATTGATATGCATCAACCAATCAGCAACTAGAACCTAGGTTCTTTGCTGCTCCTCATAGATAAACCTTTCAGCAAAGGATAAGAAGAGAAGGAGAAGGAAGCAAATTAAATAATAGAAGTATATTGGAAAGTTGTTTAAAATTGTATTCTCTATCAGAATCATGAAAGAAAATGTTTGTGTTTCATGTCCCTTTAACATAACTAATTTGCCGAAACAATTTTTTTTTATAATTTAACTAAAGTAATTTACCGAAACAAAAGTATTTATTTAACTAATGGAAACGAAACTAAACAAAATTTTTCGCATTGCGCATGTCTAATTAGTATTTATAAACCTATTTCTGCAGAAAACTTTATTTTATTTGGATTACGTTTTATCTCCTTACCTAATATGTACCTCTTTGGTACGCATTATAACATATGATACATATTTATAATAGAGCGTTGTGGCACAATTAATCCTAATTATCTGTGCAATATTATAAACGTGCAATAAAAAGTAATTTCACTGCAAGACAGGTGCAATTTATTTTTATTATAAGGACATTATAATAACGTGCTGTAATTCTTTACTGAGAAGGTATGATTTGATTTAATTCTTTTGAAACCAGTAAACAAGATGGAGATTAAGAAACCGTCATTAGTTGTACAATTTTTATGATAGCAAAATAAAAAATAAATACATTTCAAATTAGATTCTTATTGATATTTGTTTCTAATTTTGTGCTTTGAAAGAATTGATTCCACTGAATAAGAAGACTTTGTTTTCATTGTCAACAAAGATTTTGCAATTAGCGAGTAAATAGCATAATTAAAGAAATAGGGATGTTCTTTAAAGTGATGGTTATTCAAATGCCATATATGTAATCTTTACAAAATGAAATAAAAAGCAATGTAAAGTATGTTAAAGAAATAAATGAAATCAATAATAGACTCTATAATAAATAAAGCAAATTTATTAACTTATTAGTATTTAACCCCTTAACGACCAACGATGTACAGGGTACTACAAAAAACGGTCGTTAACGACCAAGGATGTACCCTGTACGTCGTTAGAGTTTTCAAGCGGTGGAAGTGATCCTGATCGCTTCCAGACGCTTTCATGTTATTGCAGTGATGCCTCGATATTGAGGCATCCTGCAATAACATTTTTTAGCCATCCGATGCAAAGAGATCCACTTTGTGGCCCTCTCTTCATTGGACATCGATGGTCACGATCGTTGGTGGGTGGGAGCAGTTGCAGGAAGGCGGGTGGGCAGCAATCGATGGAGGAAATGCGTTGGAGGGGGGCAGGATCACGTGCGGGGTCGCCGGGAGTGCAAACGGGCATGTGCGCGTGCATGGGGCGGGCACGAGCACGGGGCAGGAGCGGGTGGGAACGCTACACTTGATTTGATTTGCTTAGGATAAGGTGGGAGAGAGGAGGGAAATTTTTATCTAAGGGATCTTGGAGGGGGGTTGGTTATTGAGGGGGGGCAGCTAGTCACTACAGAAAAATATGTAAAAATAAAGAAAAACATATTTTATGGCAAACTGGGTACTGGCAGACAGCTGCCAGTACCCAAGATGGCGCACAATAAGGTAGAAGGGGAGCGTTATAGAGCTGTTTGGGGGGGGGGGATTATTGAGTTTGGGGGCTAAGGGGGAATCCTACACAGCAGAATATTATTTTATTTTTTTCTGCCAGTACTTAAGATGGAGGGGATAATTGTGGGGTGGGGGAGGGATGCGAGCTGTTTGAGAGGGATCAGGGGGTGGGATGTGTCAGGTGTGAGGCTGATCTCTACACTAAAGCTAAAATTAACCCTGCAAACTCCCTACAAGCTACCTAATTAACCCCTTCACTGCTGGGCATAATACAAGTGTGGTGCGCAGCTGCATTTAGCGGCCTTCTAATTGCCAAAAAGCAACACCAAAGCCATATATGTCTGCTTTTTCTGAAGAAAGGGGATCCCAGAGAAGCATTTACAACCATTTGTGCCATAATTGCACAAGCTGTTTGTAAATAATTTCAGTGAGAACCTAAAGTTGTTTGTGAAAAAGTTTGTGAAAAAGTGAACGATTTTTTTTTATTTGATCTCATTTGGCGGTAAAATGGTTGCATGAAATATACCAAAATGGTCCTAGATCAATACTTTGGGTTGTCTACTACACTACACTAACATTAACCCTACAAGCTCCCAAATTAAACCCCTCACTGCTGGGCATAATAAACGTGTGGTGCACAGCGGCATTTAGCGGCCTTCTAATTACCAAAAAACAACACCAAAGCCATATATGTCTGCTATTTCTGAACAAAGGGGATCCCAGAGAAGCTGTTACAACCATTTGTGCCATAATTGCACAAGCTGGTTGTAAATAACTTCAGTGAGAAACCTAAAATTGTGAAAAATGTAACTTTTTTTTTATTTGATCGCATTTGGTGGTGAAATGGTGGCATGAAATCAGTGACGTGCAGTGACGTCCAGTGACGTCAGAGGCTGGTGAGGCAGTGGCTACTGGCTAGGATACGCCTTCATTCTTTAGATATCCTTTGTTGAAGAAATAGCAATGCACATGGGTGAGCCAATCACATGAGGTATCTATGTGCAGCCACCAATCAGCAGCTACTGAGCATATTTAGATATGATTTTCAACAAAGGACATCAAAAGAATGAAGAAAATTAGATATTAGATGTGAATTGGAAAGTTATTTAAATTTGCATATGGGTTTCATATGGGTTTCATGTCCCTTTAAATGGTGTCTTGGAAAACTGGTCAACTTAGTAAACATCTGATTTTAGTCTAAAAGGATTGTAACAGAAACTCTTGCCAGATAGCACAATGCTTGCTCTGATTATGAGATCTAGAAATCCATGCCCATTAAAATATGTTTAAAACATACTTTTTACTTTTAAGGGACATGCCACCCACATTTTTTCTTTTATGATTTATAAAGAGAATGCAATTTTAAACATCTTTCTAATTTACTTATATTATCTAATTTGTTGTATTCTCTTGATATTCTTTGATGAAAAGCATATCTAGATATGCTCACTAGCTGCTGATTGGTTGCTGCACATAGAAGCCTCGTGTGATTGGCTCACCATGTACATTGCTTTTTCTTCAACTAAGGATATTTAAAAAATGAAGCAAAATAAATAATGGAAGTAAATTGTAATGTTTAAATTTCTATTCTCTATCTGTATCATGAAAGAAAGATTTTGGGTTTAGTGGCCCTTTAATGCTGTAAATTATGCTTATAGATTCTTTCATTACATAAGGGATGAGAGATTCATAGGGGGAGGAAGAGAGACAGAGAGAGAAAGAGACCATGGGGAGAGCAACAAATAAGGAGAGAGATGGATAGATAGAGAGAGAGACACACACACACACACAAGGGGGGGGGACCACTGCATTTTAAAGTAATAAAACAGCAGAGCTACAGAGAGTTCAGAAAGTAAGACTATACATTAGTACAGAGGCAAGCTGCTAAGTTAGTGGGTGTAAAGTTTGAGTAAACAAAATACAAAAACGACCCTGCTGTAAAAGAGTAAACAAACACTAAACCACATTCATTAAATTATCATTTTCACTAACAGAATCCCTTTTTAGTAAAATCTTACTTCAATAAGATGTGGCTGAAACAGTGTTCTCTGTGCCTCTCTCTTCCTGCTCTGTAAGGATTCAGGAAGTGACAGTGGCACATTCCACTGCACTTAGAGGGGAAGAACAGAACTCTCTTTTTCACTTTAGCAAAGCTAGCAGGTTCACAGGACAGCAACAAAATATATGAAAGTTGTTTTTTTCCATTTTTGTTTTGTTTTATATGATTTAACATCCAGCCCCAACCCTAAGTTCCACTTACTAATGCCTCTCACTGGATTGGTTCAGCCCAAATAGGACTGCCTCAAATAAGCAGTTAATGGGCAATGCAATGATCTTAACCACTTGCATCCAATAGGTGGCGCAGCATGTTGTGTAATGGTGGGCAGACCTGCTTGTGCCTCTGCATTGCACAACATATAGCTGTGAGAAAAAAAAATGCTGGGGAAAAAAATACAATTTTTTTTTTAAAGCCAATAAAAAAATATATATTTTTGCCCATATGAGAGGTGAAGCACTGCCTCACCTGCCTCTAGTGACTGCACATCACTGCATGAAATATACCAAAATGGGCCTAGATCAATACTTTGGGTTGTCTTCTAAAAAAATATATATACATGTCAAGGGATATTCAGGGATTCCTGACAGATATCAGTGTTAAAATGTAACTATGGCTAATTTTGAAAAAAAAATGGTCTGGAAATAGCAAAGTGCTACTTGTATTTAATGCCCTCTAACTTGGAAAAAAGCAAAGAACATGTAAATATTTGGTATTTCTAAACTCAGGACAAAATTTAGAAACCATTTAGTATGGTTGTTTTTTGGTGGTTGTAGATGTGTAACAGATTTTGGGGGTCAAAGTTAGAAAAGGTGTTTTTTTTCCATTTTTCATCATATTTTATAAAAAAAATTGTAGTAAATTAAAAGATATGATGAAACTAATGGTATCTTTAGAAAGTCCATTTAATGGCGAGAAAAACGGTATATAATATGTGTTGGTACAGTAAATGAGTAAGAGGAAAATTACAGCTAAACACAAACACCGCAGAAATGTAAAAATATCCCTGGTCCCAAACGGTCAAAAAATGGAAAAGGGCTGTGGTCTTAAGGAGTTAAAAACTTATCAATAATCTTAAAAGATTAGGTTTTGGCCACAACCAATACAAATGCAATCTAATACGAAAATAAGAACACAGGGGGCATCACATAGCGTATCAACACTTCCATATTCAGTGAACAAACTTGTATGTGAAGAAATGTACTCACATTTAACACCAAAACAGGAGGGTATAAGCAGGCGGAAACCTCTGAGCTGTTTACCAAGCTCTCCTAAGGATCCAGGGAATTCCAATGTTAAGGATGTCAATGCAGATCTTGATCTTTTTCAGCAAGCCTGTCTCAGTATGATCTCTTTGGAGACAAGAGGTCTGTGTAACCAGCCAAGTTCCAGCATTAAACCAATGCTGAAACAAACAAAGCTTCCCCTTGTATAAGTAAAAAGTTTTAACTTTAATAAAAGATCAACATACGATCCATAAAGTCACATGCACAACACTGTAACACGTTTCTCGGCCATGAGTCTACCGGCCGTTTCATCAAGCAGAATGAAGGACATGTTACAAATGGAAGGAGCCCCTGGGAGCGCGGAGTAACGGGAAGGGGCCTTGACCGTTGGAGGAATAGGCCTGGTTTGTTCTGATTGGGAACTAAGGGATAATGGGCGGGGTTAGCACGCGCTACTGCTATTTAAGAAAAGAGCGGAAGAATCTGTCATCAGCTTGTTAGAAAAATTTGTGTTGAAAAGTGCTTGTCGTTTTCGTTATCGCTATGGCGCAGTTTGATGCTCTATTAGAGCAGCTTAAGGAGGAAGCGGTTAAAATGGGCCCTACCTGGCTCGAAGAAAAGCTCCGTCCACTGTTGGTTCCGGATACTGGAGAGAGGGCGGATAAAGAGGCTGCTTCTCCTAGACCGGTAAGGCGTTCTAGGCCTCCGGTTCGTCTGGATCCGGATTCTGAAGGAAGTACCGGTGGCCGCAGGAGATCCAGCCCCAGTCCAGGGGGTAAAGTCGACCATGAAGAAGAGAACAGGTTCCGGTTCTGGGAGTCGGCAGGTTGAAGCGGAGACCAGGCATCCTGCTATACCATCCAGCAGCAGTGTTTCTGTACCGGAGCAAGTGAGAGTGTCGGAAAAGGAGGGTGATTCTTTGCCTAAGGGTAAGACGGCCATTGTAGGCCAGAAAGAGTCTAGTAAAGGAAGGAGGCAAGTTAATAAAGGTGACGGCTCGTTGAGGCCTAGCTTAGCGGGTGTTGATAATGAGCAAGTAAGTAGTGTTAGGTCAGTAGGTGTAGTAGAAAGACAGAGAGGCAAGGATAGAAGGGAGGCAGGGGTTCCAGGCTCGTCTGTTTTATCTCAGGTGGTAGAGGCGCAGGTACATAAAGTTTCAAGGACGGCCCAGGTTTTGAGGCCTAGTAGCAGTTTTGAGGAGCAGACTTATCGAGTGTTAGAGGAAAGAGTTAAGGGGGTTGAAGTTATTGAGAATCAGCCTGATGCGGAAGCTTGTACTGGCGATGAGGAATTAACCTTATATTTAGATTCCTCTGAGGAGGATTTTATACCTTCTTCTCCTCGTACGGTTGGTTCTCTTTGCCAGTTTAAGCCAGCAGTTAGGGCATCGAGAGATTTAATTTTAAGGGGTGAGTTAAGAAATTTGAGGGGCGGGTATGTTGATGTGGTTGAAAATTTGCCTGTTTCTAATAATGTTTATCTTTTAGAAGGGAATGAGATTGGGTCACGGCCTGTGAATCCTCCTGGTTTTCTGGTGGTGGGAAATGACGGCCTGAGTGGGGAAGCTTATGGCCTACAGGAATCCTGGACGGATAATATCAGGCTTGATATAGAGGACGGCGTTCCGATGGCGGGACGTTCTAATTTGAGGGGAGAAGAAGCAGGGGTGAGTACGGCCAACAATTTTAATTTTGGCCATCAAGGGGATTTGAGAAGGGGTCATAGCAATACATTTAATAGTTCGGTTAATTCTGTTCAACGTCCAAACAGGTCTGGGAATGGGAGAATACAATGTAGAGGTAGACAGCGCAAGAGGTATGGGGACTCAAGGGTCGAAGAGTCTGGGGTTACAGCTCCTAAGAAGGGTAGAGGGGTTTTGGTTGATAGCGGGTTGGGTATGTCTACGGCTAGTAGGGGTATTGGTGTTTGGGCACCATCGGGGGGTTTGTCACATGTTTCTGTTTTACAGGCTGAAAGAAGTCAACAAGAGATGGCTATTACGGAACCTAGGGCTTCTGGGTTCCAAAGTAGGGAGAAGGTCACGGCTGCATCTCAAGTGGATCAGTCTCCTGCGGCTCAGGATCTTGGAACAGGTAATGGGGGATCTGGTGTCGTGGAATTGAATGTTGGGGTTGAAAAAGTTGGGGTGAATGTTGATCCTATATCAGTAACTGTTGTAGCGGGTTTAAGGGAGTTGTTAGCTAAGTTAGAAGGTGTTAAAGTTCCAGGAGGAGTCGCCAATTCTTGGGTTCTTCCTGGATCTGCATTGCAAAATGTGTCAGTTGGGAGTTCTGTTGAGGGCACTAAAGGTGAAGGGTCAGCAATTCAGGTTCAATCAGTTGGATTGCCCCAGTCAAAAGTGGTTAATGTTGAGAATAAAGGGTTGGGGGGTCCTGAACTTAAAATTGCTGATACGGCTTTGGCTAGGTCTTGTTTGTGTTGTATCGGGCCTTTAGGTATGCACTTGACGGTTGAGTTATGGGAAAAGATATGGAAGAGAGAATTTATTGAGTTATTTTCTCTGTTTCCGCTTGACCAATCTTTTGAAATACCTGAGGATTCAAAGAAAGATGCGTCAAAAAAGGAGGAAGAGGAGAGGAAAAAACGGTACAGAAAGCTACCTAAAACCTTTACTAATTGGTTTCAAGCTTTGTTATTTATGCCAGTGTGTTTGCTGGTAAGTTTCCTGAACAGGGAGCGGCACTTTTTTGTTATTTAGATGAAGTCGCTGCTGCTCAGAGAACATATGGGGGTATGGCTTGGTGGGTTTATGATGAGCAATTTAGGCAACGTTTGTCGGGATATGGGTCTTTGGCTCAAGATAATGACCCTGTTAAGGTCTTCGCAGCCTTTTCGTGGGGGAGCCGGCGGGTCGCTACAGAGTGGGTCGTCGGCAACAGTTAAAAACCGTTTCTGCTTCGCTTTTAATGAGAAGAGTTGCAAATGGGGATCTGCTTGTAAATTCAGACATGAGTGTTCAGGGTGCGGGGGTGCTCACCCATTCTCCAAGTGTTTCAAAAAGAACAAATTGGGTGGAGCCCAGGAGTTGTCTGAAAAAGGGAGTAACTCCGGTGAGGTTAAGCGGGATGGAGCTGTGGCTCGTCCTTTACGCTAAACAAAAGGGTTTTAGGGAGAAAGCTTTGTTATTGTTTCATGGTTTTGAATATGGTTTTAAAATTCCATCTTCTGGTGGAGTTGTTTATTATAGAGGCAATCTGAAGTCAGCTAGGGAATGGCCAGATGTTTTAAAGAGGTTTTGTTGGGTTGTATGGCGGGGCCTTTTAAAGTTCCCCCAATCCCCCATTTGCGTATTTCACCTTTGGGTTCCTAAGAAGGATCCGGGTAAATTCCGCCTTAGTCATCACTTGTCTTTTCCAAAGGGTGGGTCTGTGAATGATGGCATTCCGGAGGAATTATCGTCAGTGTCTTATGCATCTTTCGACCTGGCGGTTAAGATGGTCAGGGAAGCGGGTCAGTTTGCTTGGCTGGCTAAGATTGATATAGAAGCAGCTTTTCGGTTGCTTCCGGTTCATCCTTCTTCCCACTACCTTTTGGGTTGCTGTTTTGATGGAGTTTTTTATGTGGACCTTTGTCTTCCATTGGGGTGTTCCAATTCCTGTTCATTGTTTGAGTGTTTTAGTTCCTTTTTGGAATGGGTAATTAAGGTTAAGTCAGGATTTTCTTCTATTGTACATTATCTCGATGACTTTCTTTTTGTGGGACCTCCTGAGTCAGATGTTTGTTTGAAGTTGAGGGATTGTTTTTATTTAATGGTATCTGAATTTGGGGTTCCCATTGCAATGAAAAATCTGAGGGTCCAGTTACGGCCCTTAATTTTTTGGGGATCACAATTGATTCGGCTAAGATGGAATGTAGGTTGCTGAGGGAAAAGATTGTGGATTTGTCGGAAATGATTCAGCGTTTTCTTGGTGTTCGTAAGGTGACTTTGCGGGAAATGCAATCACTGTTGGGGAAATTGAATTTTGCTTGCAGAATCATTCCCATTGGGAGAGTGTTTTCCAGGAGAATGTCATTGGCCACATCTGGTATAAGCAAGCGTCATCATTTTGTGAGGGTTAAAAAAGGACACAAAGATGATTTGAGGGTTTGGTTAGAGTTCCTTAAAAATTGTAATGGAGCTGCGATCTTCATGGAAGCTCGGATCTCCAATGTTGAGTTGGATTTGGTAACTGATGCAGCTGGTGGTGTTGGTTTTGGGGCTTATTTTCAGGGTCATTGGTGTGCGGATGTGTGGCCTCAGGATTGGGTGGGACTCGGTTTAACTCAGAACCTGGTATTTCTTGAACTATTTCCGATATTGGTAGCTTTATTTGTTTGGGAGGGTGACTTGGTTAATAAATCTATATTATTCCACACGGATAATATGGGTGTTGTTTCTACTATCAATTTGTTATCTGCGTCCTCATTGCCAGTTTTGCATTTATTGAGAGTACTGGTTTTGAAATGTTTGAGTATGAATGTTTTTGTCAGGGCTAAACATATCCCTGGTAAGTGCAATTTGATGTGATTCAATTTTTTCGGATTTTTAAATAATATTAAATATTTTCCAATTATTGCTTTATGATATAGATATTACTAGGTCCATATAACCAATGTTTGCAGGTGTAAAGAAAACAAAATTAATAAAAATATAGTGGTGTGTGGAGAAGGTATTTGAACCATATAAAAGTGGTGCCTTTTGTGATACTGATTTTTCTTTTCAATGTGTAAGTAGAAAAAATAGTATAATTAACAGTACGTGTATAATTTTATTTTATTGTTTATAGCAGCATTTAGCCTTATAAAGAAACTCGGTGATTTAAAGGGGTAGTGTTTCTAGTCCATTAGAGTGCGCTAATTGTGTAAATCTTCTATATTTTAAAGATTTTTTGTGAAAACAAGTTTGGTGATAATAGTGCTAATTTCCTATAAAAAACTTTTTGTGTAAGTGTAGGTGTAGTGTTAGGTGACTGATTTGTTGATAGGATTATGTCAAGAAACAGTAGACAAAAATAATAAATGACTTTAACTGGTAAAATTAAATCAACACGAAATTTATTTAAAAAATTATTATTAAAAATTTCTTATATTTGGTAATTACCACTAGATGTCAAAATTTCTATGGGACGTCTCCCAGATGCAATATGAATATTCAGATGACCATATAAAAAAGCTCAATATGTGTCAAAATTGCTATATAAAAAATTGTTAAACACAAAGTCAAAATTAAAAAAGGGTCCGTTTTTTTTTAAAAAACTTGAAATAGGGTTCCAAATATCTATTTGTATTATTTGATGAATTCAAAACAGGTTGTTATATAATTTCCTTCTTATACTTTACTCAACACCGCTCTTAGTGCTATGCACGCGGCAAGAAAAACAGAGAAGTAACTATGTATGTCCAAAAGCAAGGCCAAACTTTTAGCTGTTACAAACACTCTTGCTTGGAGCTTTTTCAATGTATAATCCAAGACAGTTAAGCTTTCATGTACCGCTCTTAGTGCTGTGCATGCGGTAACTCCAGCGCCTTATTATATCCTTCAAAAAAGTTAGGATTATTTTACATTCACCTTTCCAATGTGGTTATCAACTTTGTTTTACTCACAGTTCTTAGTGTTATGGCAGACCGCACTGTTCTGGCCGCTTACTGCTTCTCCATGTTGTTCTTTCACTCCGTTGTCCGTTCTCGGCGTCTGACGTCACACTCCTTCGTGGGAGGTCATCTTACCGTGGCAGTGGGATCGCTATTATGTATACTGTCACTTTGTATTGAGAATTACAACTGCACTTAGTGCTATGCACGCAGTTAATAGAAAAGGTCCTTTATAGTTCCCCAATTGGTGGTGGAATAGAAATATAAAAATAATAACCCGGGTTATTTTTAATGATCGATATGTCAAATGAGATATGAATGTAAGTTCATAGATAAAAGAAAGGTCACACAGCTCGACGCGTTTCGCTCTTACCAGAGCTTTATCAAGATGCTGGTGACTAGTAGCTTCTCTCCTTTTAAATGTCCTGCTTGATCCTTATTGGTTGTCTCTTAATTCTGTGTAAAGGTGGATCATTCAGCCTTTCCATTGTTACTTCATTATTGTACCTGTTATTTCCTTATGAATGAGTGGTTTAACTTCGTTGTTTTAGAACTTTTTATGTGCTTATCTAGTAATTTTGGATCCCCGTTGGTTATAGATAGGCAGAAATTTAATATTTCCCATTTTTTCTCTTCTTAATTTGGAGTCTTCTTTTTTTATATTCAAAAATTATTTCTTTAAGGTGGTATTACAAAGTATCACTTTGTGGTCGTTATTTATGTGTCCTTGTGTTATGTATTGCTGTATTGATGTTCCTTATTATATGCAACATGAATTTATTATGTAGCTCTCTTAAAAGGCTTTACAGGATACCAATTTGTTCTCATTGTTTATATATACAAAACAACTTGCTCGGACTTTTATGTAATAAATATCTAAATGGAATTGAGTTACCTTCTTTTGTTAATTTCATACATAATGATGTTCCTAATTCTAATGTTGATTTTTTGTGGTCCTATAATTAATATGTCCTTATTGTGAATATTTGACCTCCATGTATTTATGCCCCAATCTATAAGTAACTTAAAATTATATACACCCATTTGTTTAACAAGTATACTGAGATATGTATGTGCCACTGTCTGGAATTATGCGTAAATGAGGAAGGGTTATTTCTTATTTTATATGTGTGTGTAAATGAATAAGGATTATGTCATACTTTATATGGGATATGTATTCTTTCGAATTTTATAACTCAAAAAGGAATGGAGACAGATCCAGTTCAGAATTTAAACCTAATGGAGACAGGGTATTATATAGATATATCAACTCAGCTTCTTTTATCAACAACTTTTTCTCCATATTCCCTCCTCTCCAGTGTCTTTGTACTTTTTTTATGCCCCAATATGTCAGGTCTTTGTTATTTCCTTTGTGTACATTCTTGAAATGTTTGTACAGATATGTATTGTCCATTCCATTTTTTATATTGTTCAGATGCTCCCTAATTCGATCTTTAACATTCTTTTGGTTTCCCCAAAGTAAAATAAATTGCACGAACATCTTAGGATATATATTTTACATTTTTTGTTGTGCATCTAATAATCTCTTTAATCTGAAAGATTTCTTCTGAATCATTTATCTTTAAGTTGGTAATTTTTTTACTGTGATTACAGGCCTTACAGGTGTAACATGGGAAGAAACCTCTTACACTTTTACCCATTAGATCTTTCTGTATTTTTTGGCCTATCCTTGGTTGTTTAAGATCACTTGGGGCCAGAATAGATTTTAAATTATTCGCTTTTTTGAAGAGGATGAAATCTTGGGAGATAAAATTTCAGAAAACCCAAAGTTTATCTTCAAAAAAGCGAATAATTTAAAATCTATTCTGGCCCCAAGTGATCTTAAACAACCAAGGATAGGCCAAAAAATACAGAAAGATCTAATGGGTAAAAGTGTAAGAGGTTTCTTCCCATGTTACACCTGTAAGGCCTGTAATCACAGTAAAAAAATTACCAACTTAAAGATAAATGATTCAGAAGAAATCTTTCAGATTAAAGAGATTATTAGATGCACAACAAAAAATGTAAAATATATATCCTAAGATGTTCGTGCAATTTATTTTACTTTGGGGAAACCAAAAGAATGTTAAAAGATCGAATTAGGGAGCATCTGAACAATATAAAAAATGGAATGGACAATACATATCTGTACAAACATTTCAAGAATGTACACAAAGGAAATAACAAAGACCTGACATATTGGGGCATAAAAAAAGTACAAAGACACTGGAGAGGAGGGAATATGGAGAAAAAGTTGTTGATAAAAGAAGCTGAGTTGATATATCTATATAATACCCTGTCTCCATTAGGTTTAAATTCTGAACTGGATCTGTCTCCATTCCTTTTTGAGTTATAAAATTCGAAAGAATACATATCCCATATAAAGTATGACATAATCCTTATTCATTTACACACACATATAAAATAAGAAATAACCCTTCCTCATTTACGCATAATTCCAGACAGTGGCACATACATATCTCAGTATACTTGTTAAACAAATGGGTGTATATAATTTTACGTTACTTATAGATTGGGGCATAAATACATGGAGGTCAAATATTCACAATAAGGACATATTAATTATAGGACCACAAAAAAATCAACATTAGAATTAGGAACATCATTATGTATGAAATTAACAAAAGAAGGTAACTCAATTCCATTTAGATATTTATTACATAAAAGTCAGAGCAAGTTGTTTTGTATATATAAACAATGAGAACAAATTGGTATCCTGTAAAGCCTTTTAAGAGAGCTACATAATAAATTCATGTTGCATATAATAAGGAACATCAATACATCAATACATAACACAAGGACACATAAATAACGACCACAAAGTGATACTTTGTAATACCACCTTAAAGAAATAATTTTTGAATATAAAAAAAGAAGACTCCAAATTAAGAAGAGAAAAAATGGGAAATATTAAATTTCTGCCTATCTATAACCAACGGGGATCCAAAATTACTAGATAAGCACATAAAAAGTTCTAAAACAACGAAGTTAAACCACTCATTCATAAGGAAATAACAGGTACAATAATGAAGTAACAATGGAAAGGCTGAATGATCCACCTTTACACAGAATTAAGAGACAACCAATAAGGATCAAGCAGGACATTTAAAAGGAGAGAAGCTACTAGTCACCAGCATCTTGATAAAGCTCTGGTAAGAGCGAAACGCGTCGAGCTGTGTGACCTTTCTTTTATCTATGAACTTACATTCATATCTCATTTGACATATCGATCATTAAAAATAACCCGGGTTATTATTTTTATATTTCTATTCCACCACCAATTGGGGAACTATAAAGGACCTTTTCTATTAACTGCGTGCATAGCACTAAGTGCAGTTGTAATTTTCAATACAAAGTGACAGTATACATAATAGCGATCCCACTGCCACGGTAAGACGACCTCCCACGAAGGAGTGTGACGTCAGACGCCGAGAACGGACAACGGAGTGAAAGAACAACATGGAGAAGCAGTAAGCGGCCAGAACAGTGCGGTCTGCCATAACACTAAGAACTGTGAGTAAAACAAAGTTGATAACCACATTGGAAAGGTGAATGTAAAATAATCCTAACCTTTTTGAAGGATATAATAAGGCGCTGGAGTTACCGCATGCACAGCACTAAGAGCGGTACATGAAAGCTTAACTGTCTTGGATTATACATTGAAAAAGCTCCAAGCAAGAGTGTTTGTAACAGCTAAAAGTTTGGCCTTGCTTTTGGACATACATAGTTACTTCTCTGTTTTTCTTGCCGCGTGCATAGCACTAAGAGCGGTGTTGAGTAAAGTATAAGAAGGAAATGATATAACAACCTGTTTTGAATTCATCAAATAATACAAATAGATATTTGGAACCCTATTTCAAGTTTTTTAAAAAAAAACGGACCCTTTTTTAATTTTGACTTTGTGTTTAACAATTTTTTATATAGCAATTTTGACACATATTGAGCTTTTTTATATGGTCATCTGAATATTCATATTGCATCTGGGAGACGTCCCAGAGAAATTTTGACATCTAGTGGTAATTACCAAATATAAGAAATTTTTAATAATAATTTTTTAAATAAATTTCGTGTTGATTTAATTTTACCAGTTAAAGTCATTTATTATTTTTGTCTACTGTTTCTTGACATAATCCTATCAACAAATCAGTCACCTAACACTACACCTACACTTACACAAAAAGTTTTTTAATAGGAAATTAGCACTATTATCACCAAACTTGTTTTCACAAAAAATCTTTAAAATATAGAAGATTTACACAATTAGCGCACTCTAATGGACTAGAAACACTACCCCTTTAAATCACCGAGTTTCTTTATAAGGCTAAATGCTGCTATAAACAATAAAATAAAATTATACACGTACTGTTAATTATACTATTTTTTCTACTTACACATTGAAAAGAAAAATCAGTATCACAAAAGGCACCACTTTTATATGGTTCAAATACCTTCTCCACACACCACTATATTTTTATTAATTTTGTTTTCTTTACACCTGCAAACATTGGTTATATGGACCTAGTAATATCTATATCATAAAGCAATAATTGGAAAATATTTAATATTATTTAAAAATCCGAAAAAATTGAATCACATCCCTTAAGTGTTCCACGCCCCTATACCTACACAAATTCCTTTGAATATTTTACATATATATAAGTTGGAAGGAGCTTATATAGATAGGGAGTTTGGGATTCTACAGTTCCAGCGCTCTATCCATTCTAAACTAAAAAAAAAGTGCAATTTGATAGCAGATGCTTTATCTCGTTCACAGTGGAGCCGTTTTCGTGAGCTTGCGCCTCAGGCCGATGCAGTCGGAGCGAATTTCCCGGATCAATTATGGAGGCTTGGGGAGGAGGATTGGCTGAGTTAGTTAAGAATTCTTTAGCTCCAGGTACTTGATCTTATTATGTATCAGTCTGGATAGAATGGGAAACGTGGTTAGGTCAGGCTGAATTTAAGGAAGGGTCTGATGATGTCACAGGTTGTTTATTGGAATGGATGTGGCATTGGGGAACTTGGGGTTTGTCAGCATCTAATATGGATAAAAGATTGGCGGCCTGAGGGGGGCGGAGCCAGCCAGCATACTGAGCAGACGTACATGATCATGGCTCCTGCATTTAACTTTATTTAAAGTGATTTCTGGTATCAATATCACCCTAAAATTGACAAGATACCTTTCTTATACTATGCACATAGAGAGGGTAATACTCTTAGGTACATCTGGAGCCGCGACAGTGCAAGCACTGGTTACAACCTAATCTAGCCTGAATTTTCCAAAGCAGGGGCAACACTACTTGATCCCGCTTCTAACATGCAACCGGAGAGCAGGTCCGATGGCTACACTCATTGAGACAAGCACCTACACTGGATGATACAGTTCTATGTCAGGCGGCCAGTGGATTTGCTATTGAGAGCGGCTGTACGGAGAGAGAGACCTTTTGTTCCCCACGTGGCGATATAGGAAGTACAGTGAGGTCGCAAAGAACACTATATCTCCCCACTAACTATTGGGATCACTAAGCGGGCTGATCTGACAATGACAACAGAGAGGCTTGGGGACGAGATATGTGACTTACTGGAGAGTCACTGTTGTGAGATGCGGGTATTGATCGCACAATGGTTTGGACAATTGGCTGCGCCACACACCTTCCAAGATGGCTCCAGACTTTTTAGTGAGTATACAGAGCCGAGCGGCACAGTCACAGATACCAAGATTCCGGTTAGTTATGAGGAGACAGTGGACACGTTATGTTTATTGGAGCCCCTGACATCCAAGAGTTACATGCTGTACAGGCAGAACCGTCAGTCAATGCTCATACAGGATAGCATTACTGTGTCATTTCAAACCGCCTCCAGTGCTGATGCGGGGAGGTTAGTCCATGGGAAAAATGTTATGGGGAAGATTGTCAGAGGAACCTCCAACATTAAAATCTTACTTGTTGCTATGGGAGAGGAGAAAAGTGTAAGATTATGTGACGCTATTCCGAGAAATCTCCTACCTTGGCCATCTGGTGTGGGATAGACACTGAGTTCTTTGAGAGACTAAGGGGGAGAAGAACATTGTAAGCTGCTGTGTTCTTTGTCATCCGGACTCCCTCTATACCATAAGACTTAGTTCTGTGTTCTCTCACTTTACAGCATTCTATGTAGAATGAGTAATGCTTACTGGGATACTAAACCTTATGCTGTATGGTGATGAGTTTCAATTTCTATTCATGTTGCTGGTGTGTTCGGTAACTATATGAGTTCAACTGATTGTAATGCCATATGCCCTATAAATACGTGCTCCTCACTGATCCTCATACACCTATGTATACCTATTGTAGATGTGAACCATAGCGCAGTTCACATAACTTTTTCATATAAGTAATGTATTCAAGTGCAAGTATATGGGTATATATGACGCTAACTAGCTGATTTACACCATCACCCTAACACTTTAAAACTCATGATACTTTAGTATTATATGTAGCCTAAGTATAGTTTTTCTTTACATTTCCTAATTTGCTGAATATAGTACAGCTAATTGGATGCTAAATCTTGAGCCTTTATAATCTTTCTGCACCTTTATATTTTGTTATTTTTGACCTTATGTTATTGCATGATTTGAAAACACACGTCGCTAATATCTAGTTGAAATTTTTGCTTCTCTGTCTGTAAACATACTAATGTCTGTGCATCCTCTGTGTTGCATTTTATAATGCTGTGCAGAGGGTGCTTAGAACCCCGCTGGGTTACACACATAGCGTTTTCATGAAGGATAGATACTGTTGGCTATATACTATAATATGTCTGATATATTGGCCGTCTAGATAATTTATAACAAGTGCTTGTTTAGTACACGTGCTAACACTTGGCGCAGAACTAGGTTCTGACACGCTTTAATATTTAACGCTGTCACTTTTTTCTATAGTTATATACGGTTTTTGTTAATAGTTTTTAAATGGATGATTGTATGTGGGTATGACATGTTTGACTGTAGACCTGTCATATAAATATATTCTGATATAGTCTCATATAGATAATATCTCTTATGTCACTAGTTCTTAGGTGTGAAACAAGTGGAGCTAGGCTAGTGGCGTCATATTTATTTTTAACCGTATTGCTGGGCTGCCTGCGGCCGGGGTACCCTAGTAAATATCACATATGAGTACTTCACTATAGCTGTCCCATGTATACAGTTAAAATTTGGTCCCTTAGACCACTTACATTAACTCACACAGCAGAGTTAGGGATATGAGCATACCTCTCTTTAAGTAACAGAACTATATTTCTGCCAGAGCCGCAGCTGCAGGTTCAATGGTAAATTCTATGTTGTACGAATTATATACCAGATTTTAGATCAGGCTCTGATTCGGGTGATAACATCAGTTTCTGTTATTCAGGTTTTAGCTTAAAATATAGGTCTATTGTATACTGAGTAGAGACAAAATGCAGAGAACTTATAATATAGTTTGATTCACTTTATCTATCATTAATACGTTTTTTGATAACTTCAGAAAATGCTGGAATGTGCTATATGTTACCATCCGTGGTAAGATGGGTTAATTTGTTCTTCCTCTACTTCTCTATGGAATGGTTCAAGTTATGTGGCCATGCCAGACTAGATGAAGGAATTATATTTATATTCTTGTTGTAATGTTTGCTAATTATTGCTAGATACTATAAGTTGATGTTTTATCTGCTAGTTGCTAAGATGTACTATCTTGAGTTAGTTTTGGGAAAATTTTTGATATGAGAATATATCTATACAGTTTGCCCTGGGATCATAATTTCCAAAATAGTTGACCCGCCCTCCCCCCCCTTAAATCTGTTTACTGGTTAAACAGCGGAGCACAGACTCCATCGAACTCTCCCTTGATACCTATTTTATATTTACATTAATATTGCGGCCATAAAGAACCCCTTCCCTATTTATCTACTACTGCCTATATTAAGATACATCTTGTCGTATAGATCCATATTGGTCCATATTTGTTCTAATGGGAATAGATAGTAGAAAATATAAATAAACATGAGGTTTAACTTTTATAATTAAATTTAAGAGACAGACTACTAGAGCAAACAAAGTCACTGATACGAGTTTATTACCTGAGCATTTTGGCTATGGTAGGCTTATTAGCCAGAGATATGTTAAATTTGAGCAGTCATGGTATTTAATGCTGAGCTAAACTATTTCACAGTCGTTATACAGATTATTGTTTAATATGCACTTCTTTTTGTTTATTCTGGTCTCATATTTTATTGTAACATGCTTCCTGAAACAAGTGAATCTTCAATGTATGATATGTGTTTTGAAAACCTCAATAAAAATATTAAAAAAAAAAAAAAAAAAAAAGTAATAATACAAATGAATTAAATGCATAGTTAAAGGGAAAAAAAAAAAAGATTGGCGGCCTTAGCTTTTAGATTCCGTTTATTGGGTATGTGTGATATTACAAAGTTTTTTTGGGTCCGTCAGGTCCTTAAGGGTTTGAAAAAGAAGGCGAAGAATATAGATAAGAGAAGGCCTATTACATTTACATTGCTGGAAAAGATTTGGGTAGTACTGGCTTATATTTGTTCATCAGCATTTGAAATAACATTGTTTCGAACGGCCTTTGTTTTGGCCTTTTTCGGGGCCTTCAGGATATCTGAATTAGTAAGCCCTAGCAGGAGGGTTTCTGGGGGTTTACAAAAAGAAGATGTGATATGGGACGAAAATAGGGTGGAAATTTTATTGAGGAGTAGTAAAACTGACATTTATAAAAAAGGCAAGAATATAGTTCTGTTCCCTAGTGGGTCAGTGGTATGTCCTTGTCAGGTATTGATGCATTATGGGTCTATACGGCCTTCGCAAGATGGCCCGTTATTGATTCATTCCGATGGTTCCTTTTTGTCGCAGTATCAATTTAGAGCCATTTTGAAGGGATCAATTGGGTTATTGGGTTTTAATCCATGAGAGTTTGGGTCCCATTCATTTCATATAGGGGCCGCTACTGAGGCTTCTATTCTAGGTTTGAGGGAAGATATAGTTAAAAAGATTGGTAGATGGGGTTCAAATCGTTATAAATATTACGTTAGGCCTGATTTGAGAGTTTAAAAAAAAAAAGAAAAAAAAAAGTGGGAGAATGTTGTGGGAATGCCTGAGCAAATAGCATCCTGAATGTTTTTTCTTTTATTTTCTTGTATTTTCAGGTGTGAGGATCGTATGGGTGATGGGGCATTCATTTATTTATTGGGCCAATGCTGAGGCCAGTAAGAAAATGTGCGGCCTGCAGCTCGGGTGTCCAGTTGGTCAATGGGAAGTAAAATGGTTTGGGATTAAAGGCATGTGTTGGGAGCTTTTGTTTCCAGTATTTGTTGAGTATAGTAAGGTTTTCCATCATCCTGATGTTTTAGTGTTGCATTTGGGGGGGGAATGACTTGGGTATTATTCCTCAAAAGGAACTAGTCAGAAGAATAAAAAGAGATTTGGGCAATATTAAAGATCTTTTTCCTGAGATAAAGATAATTTGGTCACAGATCACTCCACGACTAGTGTGGAGATCAGCATGGGATTATGAAAAGCTTGAAAGGAGCCGTAAAAAAATTAATAAAATAATTAGTTCCTTTGTAAGAAGGTTGGGGAGGTGTTGTTTTTCAGATTTTGAAGTTGAAGGGGCTGAGGAATTTTATCTAAAAGATGGGGTTCATTTCAATCAATTTGGGCTGCAGCTATTCTTGTTGACATAAAAGAAGCTTTGGAAAAAAATTTGGGTTTGGCGGGACTGGGCTGCTTGAGCAGACCAGTCGGTGGCGGAGGTGCTAGTTCCCAGACAAATATTTTAAGCAATATGGCCAAGTGATTTGGAGGATTTTAAGAAGTTGCCTCTCCATGGGGTGAGCGGGCAACTGGCTTATTATAGGGACAAGGAGTTCCCTATTAAAGTGGAGGTGTGCTTGGTACGGACTCAACGTGGATATAGTTGAGTCCAGTTTTTTGAATGACGGCCATGTTGTTTTTGTGGGTTTGGGAACTAGCACCGCTGTGGGGAATTGGCAATATGTTTTAATGTTTAATGTTAATTAAGAACATCAGGTATGTTCTGTTTAAATTGTTTAAAGATGTTTTATTATATTTAATATTTAATTTATTGTTATTAATAAAATGGCTGCGGCCAATTTTATACCAAAGTTTTGTGTGCAAGTCTTATTTATATAAGTAATGTAGTTTTATAAAGTTTATTATGTTGGGCCGGGGATTGACGACTTTAAAGGTCAAGGAGCCCCTGGGAGTGCGGAGTAACGGGAAGGGGCCTTGACTGTTGGAGGAATAGGCCTGGTTTGTTCTGATTGGGTACTAAGGGGTAATGGGCGGGGTTAGCATGCGCTACAGCGTATTTAAGAAAAGAGCGGGAGAATCTATCATCAGCTTATTAGAAAAATTTGTGTTGAAAAGTGCTCCCTCCCTGAATATGTGGTTTTCCTTCCTTGTTTTGTGATTGTCGCAGCATGGCGGGGGTGCTAGTTCCCAGACAAATATTTTAAGCAATATGGCCAAGTGATTTGGAGGATTTTAAGAAGTTGCCTCTCCATGGGGTGAGCGGGCAACTGGTTTATTATAGGGACAAGGGGTTCCCTATTAAAGTGGAGGTGTGCTTGGTACGGACTCAACGTGTATATAGTTGAGTCCAGTTTTTTGAATGACGGCCATGTTGTTTTTGTGGGTTTGGGAACTATCACAGCTGTGGGGAATTGGCAATATGTTTTAATGTTTAATGTTAATTAAGAACATCAGGTATGTTCTGTTTAAAATGTTTAAAGATGTTTTATTATATTTAATATTTAATTTATTGTTATTAATAAAATGGCTGCGGCCAATTTTATACCAAAGTTTTGTGTGCAAGTCTTATTTATATAAGTAATGTAGTTTTATAAAGTTTATTATGTTGGGCCGGGGATTGACGACTTTAAAGGTCAAGCTATTTAAAACTAAATACTCAATTAGGAAATTACTTACACTAGTTAAACCAGTATGGGAAGTGCAGCATTAACTCTTTGATGAAAGATGTCATAATGATATATATTACTTTGTATCAAATACAAAATTTTAATGGCGATTTAAGTGGCTTAGTGCTATCAATGGGAATTTTAAACTATCACAGGATCTTTACGTCTTTGACAGCTTATTTAAATGAACAAGAAGTTAATTTATGTAACCTGAATTGATAATATATACTTAAAGAAAATGCATCGTCCAAACTCAAACCACCTTTACAAATCTTATGTGGGGTATTTAGATTGAATTTATGTAGTATAATACATCGCCATATTAAATACTCCCTTACCCAGGCTTCAAAAAACATAACATTAAATATTATAAGACTTTGTGATGTTATTAAATGTTTAGGATATGCATTAAACTGATATAAAATAAAAAACAATATTAAACATGTACCAGCAAAGTCTTTTCACTAGCAGTTCTTTTTAACTAATGCTTAAGAAAGATGTTTTTGAACTGTTGTTTCCCTTTTTTGACACTGGTTTGAATCTAATTTGTCATTTTTTTTATTTTATTTTATATCAGTTTAAAATATCCTAAACATTTTATAACATCACCAATGTCATTAAATAGTAAAAAGGTGAAATGCGTGGACCGAGCAAGCCTTGGAACTGAGTGGTTGCACATTACTACAGCTCCATACATATTATCTGCTAATTCATATAATCAACAGCTCGGTTGCACTCATATTGCTCCTAAATTGAGGCAGAACTTTAGGAGATTCGACAGGACCAGCTGGGTTACCAGAAGATACTTAAGAAGCCGACTTGTGCCCTATGTTAACAGGAAGTCCATCTTGCTACAACTCTTAACATCTAAGCCTTTGCATATATTACCTATCCACAGCGGCCATAGAAGAGGTTTGTAAAACTATGGATGCAATGCTACAAGACCTTAAGAGGGAACGCCTTATCCTAGTCACGGATCACTTTTTCCCTCAGCTTCCCTCCAACAAGGACCAAGTGAGACTGGCGACAAAATCAGCCTACATTACTGATGATCGTGATGAAAAGAGGCAAAGGGGATCTCAAACATCTAACTTACTACTTCTAGATACACTCTGTGAGGCGGAGCAGGAGACCGATAAAACGGACTAACAAATACAGATCGCTGAATATCTACCTGAATAGATAGAAGATCCAGCAGATATACAAGGTGAGTCACAGGAGGAACCAGCTTACCAATGCAGTAAGATGAGGTTGACAGCGATGGGCCCTAACTGCTCTACTATGGACTGTCAACCATCGGATTGGATGATCCCTCAAAGAGAAAACCCCCAAGTTTTTGACCCAAACAGTGCGATCTGTCACACCGGCTCTTCTCATAAAGTCATATCCCCAAGAGTTTGAGAGATTTTACTTCCAAGTCGTAGTGCAACCCCACGCAACTATCCTTGGTCAATCAATTTGGTGCACCGGAATGGGATAGAATACCATGCCCCATTGGAAAGTCACTACATTATTTTTTCCATGTGACAACTGGATATGTTTCTGTGCTGCAAATACTTACTAACACTAGGAACTATCTATGATGACAGCAGTGTCAGATGCCTTAGATTCCCAAACCTGTATGGGACCGTTACCTTGCTCACAGTTATTTACTCAACGCTGACAACTTTTGCTATGTGGTTTGTCAAAGTGCATTAAAGTTATCTATCTTTACTTTACACATATTACAAATGTATGCTAAAACGTTTAATGTAGGAGTAGTCCACATTGTTATAACTTCTTAAGAAATACTTCAAATCAATGATGTTCATTTCTTTTTAATGGTTTAATATTTTATCAAGCTGTTGGCGGCCAAGACAGTGCGATACAGAGAGACAATGTGTGCTGACTTATATTGAATAATAGTAGAGATGTATCATACTTAGCAAATGCTTTCCCCTGCACAAATAAACTGTAACTAACCAAAATACTGAGGCTCTAATATAGTGTACTGCACAGTGGGAATATTATTCTTGTTAAATTATGAGACATAACGCCACACTGATATGTTGCATAGTAGTTATCATAACCTACCACCAGACATACACCAATACACAATCCTCTTACCTACGTTAAGAAAGATATTAGTCAATAGTCTGCCTAATATTAATATGCTACAGTGGCAGATAACCTTTTGTCTCAACCTCCTATATATTTAATGGACACTTCCATGGTTTGCTAGTTGCAAGCTACATATTTCTATTTTTGTAATCCCAGCATGTTAATTATGTCTAATGGTGTTCCTGTTGGGATATGCTCTTGCTAACTTAGGCCTAGATTTGGAGTTTTGTCGGTAACGAGCCGAAAAACTAACGCCCGCGTTTTACTGGCCGCATCATAAAAATAACTCTGGTATCGAGAGTCCACATAAAGGCTGCGTTAGGCTCCAAAAAAGGAGCGTAGAGCATTTTTAACGCAGCTTCAACTCTCGATACCAGAGTTGCTTACGGACGCGGCCAGCCTCAAAAACGTGCTCGTGCACGATTCCCCCATAGGAAACAATGGGGCTGTTTGAGCTGAAAAAAAACCTAACACCTGCAAAAAAAACGCGTTCAGCTCCTAACGCAGCCCCATTGTTTGCTATGCGGTAACCCTTCCTACGTCTGCACTTAACACTCTAACATGTACCCCGAGTCTAAACACCCCTAACCTTACACTTATTAACCCCTAATCTGCCGCCCCCGCTATCGCTGACCCCTGCATATTATTATTAACCCCTAATCTGCCGCTCCGTAAACCGCCGCTACTTACATTATCCCTATGTACCCCTAATCTGCTGCCCTAACATCGCCGACTCCTATATTATATTTATTAACCCCTAATCTGCCCCCCACAACGTCGCCTCCACCTGCCTACACTTATTAACCCCTAATCTGCCGACCGGACCTGAGCGCTACTATAATAAAGTTATTAACCCCTAATCCGCCTCACTAACCCTATCATAAATAGTATTAACCCCTAATCTGCCCTCCCTAACATCGCCGACACCTAACTTCAATTATTAACCCCTAATCTGCCGAACGGAGCTCACCGCTATTCTAATAAATGGATTAACCCCTAAAGCTAAGTCTAACCCTAATACTAACACCCCCCTAAGTTAAATATAATTTAAATCTAACGAAATAAATTAACTCTTATTAAATAAATTATTCCTATTTAAAGATAAATACTTACCTGTAAAATAAATCCTAATATAGCTACAATATAAATTATATTTATATTATAGCTATTTTAGGATTTATATTTATTTTACAGGTAACTTTGTATTTATTTTAACCAGGTACAATAGCTATTAAATAGTTAAGAACTATTTAATAGCTACCTAGTTAAAATAATTACAAAATTACCTGTAAAATAAATCCTAACCTAAGTTACAAATAAACCTAACACTAGACTATCAATAAATTAATTAAATAAATTACCTACAATTAACTATCAATAAATTAATTAAATACAATTGCTACAAATAAATACAATTAAATAAACTAGCTAAAGTACAAAAAAAAAAATAACTAAGTTACAAAAAATAAAAAAATATTTACAAACATAAGAAAAATCTTACAACAATTTTAAACTAATTACACCTACTCTAAGCCCCGTAATAAAATAACAAAGACCCCCCAAAATAAAAAAATGCCCTACCCTATTCTAAATTACTACAGTTCAAAGCTCTTTTACCTTACCAGCCCTGAACAGGGCCCTTTGCGGGGCATGCCCCAAAGAATTCAGCTCTTTTGCCTGTAAAAAAAAACATACAATACCCCCCCCCAACATTACAACCCACCACCCACATACCCCTAATCTAACCCAAACCCCCCTTAAATAAACCTAACACTAAGCCCCTGAAGATCTTCCTACCTTATCTTCACCCTGCCAGGTTCACCGATCCGTCCTGAAGAGCTCCTCCGATGTCCTGATCCAAGCCCAAGCAGGGGGCTGAAGAGGTCCATGATCCGGATGAAGTCTTCATCCAAGCGGGAGCTGAAGAGGTCCATGATCCGGATGAAGTCTTCTATCAACGGCATCTTCAATCTTCTTTCTTCCGGATCCATCTTGCAGACCTCCGACGCGGAACATACTCTTCTCCCGACGCCTACTAGCCGAATGACGGTTCCTTTAAGGGACGTCATCCAAGATGGCGTCCCTCGAATTCCGATTGGCTGATAGGATTCTATCAGCCAATCGGAATTAAGGTAGGAATATTCTGATTGGCTGATGGAATCAGCCAATCAGAATCAAGTTCAATCCGATTGGCTGATCCAATCAGCCAATCAGATTGAGCTCGCATTCTATTGGCTGTTCCGATCAGCCAATAGAATGCAAGCTCAATCTGATTGGCTGATTGGATCAGCCAATCGGATTGAACTTGATTCTGATTGGCTGATTCCATCAGCCAATCAGAATATTCCTACCTTAATTCCGATTGGCTGATAGAATCCTATCAGCCAATCGGAATTCGAGGGACGCCATCTTGGATGACGTCCCTTAAAGGAACCGTCATTCTGCAGTTGGACGTCGCCGGAAGAAGATGGGTCCGCGGTGGAGGTCTTCAGGATGGAGCCCGTCGTCATCGGATGAAGATAGAAGATGTCGCTTGGATCAAGATGGTTGCCGGTCCGGATTGCCTCTTCTTCCCGGATAGGATGAAGACTTTGGAGCCTCTTCTGGACCTCTTCAGGCACCGGATGATGGATCGCCAACCCCCGCTTGGGTTGGATGAAGATTTTGGAGCCAGGACGGATCGGTGATACCTGGTGAGGTGAAGACAAGGTAGGATGATCTTCAGGGGCTTAGTGTTAGGTTTATTTAAGGGGGGTTTGGGTTAGATTAGGGGTATGTGGGTGGTGGGTTGTAATGTTGGGGGGGGGTATTGTATGTTTTTTTTTTACAGGCAAAAGAGCTGAACTTCTTGGGGCATGCCCCGCAAAGGGCCCTGTTCAGGGCTGGTAAGGTAAAAGAGCTTTTAACTTTAGTAATTTAGAATAGGGTAGGGCATTTTTTATTTTGGGGGGCTTTGTTGTTTTATTAGGGGGCTTAGAGTAGGTGTAATTAGTTTAAAATTGTTGTAATATTTTTCTTATGTTTGTAGATATCTTTTTTATTTTTTGTAACTTAGTTCTTTTTTATTTTTTGTACTTTAGCAAGTTTATTTAATTGTATTTATTTGTAGGAATTGTATTTAATTAATTTATTGATAGTGTAGTGTTAGGTTAATTGTAGGTAATTGTAGGTAGTTTATTTAATTAATTTATTGATAGTATAGTGTTAGTTTTAATTGTAACTTAGGTTAGGATTTCTTTCACAGGTAAATTTGTAATTATTTTAACTATTTTAGCTATTAAATAGTTCTTAACTATTTAATAGCTATTGTACCTGGTTAAAATAAATACAAAGTTACCTGTAAAATAAATATAAATCCTAAAATAGCTATAATATAAATATAATTTATATTGTAGCTATATTAGGATTTATTTTACAGGTAAGTATTTATCTTTAAATAGGAATAATTTATTTAATAAGAGTTAATTTATTTCGTTAGATTTAAATTATATTTAACTTAGGGGGGTGTTAGTATTAGGGTTAGACTTAGCTTTAGGGGTTAATCCATTTATTAGAATAGCGGTGAGCTCCGGTCGGCAGATTAGGGGTTAATAATTGAAGTTAGGTGTCGGCGATGTTAGGGAGGGCAGATTAGGGGTTAATACTATTTATTATAGGGTTAGTGAGGCGGATTAGGGGTTAATAACTTTATTATAGTAGCGCTCAGGTCCGCTCGGCAGATTAGGGGTTAATAAGTGTAGGCAGGTGGAGGCGACGTTGTGGGGGGCAGATTAGGGGTTAATAAATATAATATAGGGATCGGCGGTGTTAGGGGCAGCAGATTAGGGGTACATAGGGATAATGTAGCTGGCGGCGGCGTGCGGACGGCAGATTAGGGGTTAATAAGTGTAGGTAGCTGGCGGAGAAGTTGTGGGGGGCAGATTAGGGGTTAATAAATATAATACAGGGGTCGGCGGTGTTAGGGGCAGCAGATTAGGGGTACATAAGGATAACGTAGGTGGCGGTCGGCAGATTAGGGGTTAAAAAAAATTAATCGAGTGGCGGCGATGTGGGGGGACCTCGGTTTAGGGGTACATAGGTAGTTTATGGGTGTTAGTGTACTTTAGAGTACAGTAGTTAAGAGCTTTATAAACCGGCGTTAGCCCAGAAAGCTCTTAACTACTGACTTTTTTCCTGCGGCTGGAGTTTTGTCGTTAGATGTCTAACGCTCACTTCAGAAACGACTCTAAATATCGGAGTTGGGAAGATCCCATTGAAAAGATAGGATACGCAATTGACGTAAGGGGATCTGCGGTATGGAAAAGTCGCGGCTGAAAAGTGAGCGTTAGACCCTATTTTGAGTGACTCTAAATACCGGCGGTAGCCTAAAACCAGCGTTAGGAGCCTCTAACGCTGGTTTTCACGGCTACCGCCAAACTCCAAATCTAGGTCTTAGTCTTATTACTTGAGGTTAAATTTTACAACTATATATTTTGTTCATGGTGCTCCCTATTTTTGAAAATGTATATTGATCTTATAGTTTTTACTATAAAGACAGATTTATTCATTAGCTCAATTAATCAGTATTAGATTTGGTAAGGGAAGATAGCACCTTATGTGAAGTTAAACTCAAATTTGTATGCTTTATATATAAGAGCTATTATATACTAATAGGCTACCTTTGGAGCAAAATCATGAGTAGATAGCTACAGATGCGAGATATAAAAGATAACCATTAGGTTCTGAGTAATGCTCTGCAGAATTATTTAGTGGATGCACCTCTCTATTTGTTATATATGTTTGCTCTAGATGTTAAAAATTCACCTTTATATATTTAAATGACACACAAAAAATTGTATCTAAGGTGTCCTATATTTACAAGGGACTTTGCCTATAGACAAATAATAACTATTAATAACAGATAGTAATGCCACTGTCCCAGCCTTACTTTGTACGTACTAGTCAGAACCCTATATATGTCTAGTAGTATGTCATATGTTGAAAATACCTCCTAGTATGCCACTTTCTATACTGAAATTTAGGAATAAGTACCGAGCACTACTTGTTTTCCCTATTTTGGCTTGGGTTATGATTTTAGCCGTTAGTTAATATACGGCTAGATTTAGAGTTCTGCGGCCAAAGGGGTGCGTTAGCTACGCGTGCTTTTTTTCCCCCGCACCTTTTAAATACCGCTGGTATTTAGAGTTCACAGAAGGGCTGCGTTAGGCTCCAAAAAGGGAGCGTACAGGCATATTTACCACCACTGCAACTCTCAATACCAGCGGTGCTTACGGACACGGCCAGCTTAAAAAATGTGCTCGTGCACGATTCCCCCATAGGAAACAATGGGGCAGTTTGAGCTGAAAAAAAACCTAACACCTGCAAAAAAGCAGCGTTCAGCTCCTAACGCAGCCCCATTGTTTCCTATGGGGAAACACTTCCTACGTCTGCACCTAACACCCTAACATGTACCCCGAGTCTAAACACCCCTAACCTTACACTTATTAATCCCTAATCTGCCGCCCCCGCTATCGCTGACCCCTGCATTATACTTTAGTTAGTGTATTTATTTGTATTTATTTGTAGGTATTTGTATTTAATTTATTTATTGATAGTGTAGTGTTAGGTTTAATTGTAGATAATTGTAGGTAGTTTATTTAATTAATTTATTGATAGTGTAGTGTTTAATTGTAACTTAGGTTAGGATTTATTTTACAGGTACTTTTGTAATTATTTTAACTAGGTAGCTATTAAATAGTTATTAACTATTTAATAGCTATTGTACCTGGTTAAACTAAATACAAAGTTGCCTGTAAAATAAATATTAATCCTAAAATAGATACAATATAATTATTATTTATATTGTAGCTATATTAGGGTTTATTTTACAGGTAAGTATTTAGCTTTAAATAGGATTAATTTATTTAATATGATTTATTTTATTTTGTTAGATAAAAATTATATTTAACTTAGGGGGGTGTTAGGGTTAGGGTTAGACTTAGCTTTAGGGGTTAATACATTTATTAGAGTAGCGGTGAGGTCCGGTCGGCAGATTAGGGGTTAATAAGTGTAGGTTAGGTAGTGGCGACATTGGGGGGGGGCAGATTAGGGGTTAATAAATATTATGTAGGGGTCGGCGGTGTTAGGGGCAGCAGATTAGGGGTACATAGGGATAATGTAGGTTGCGGCGGTGTGCGGTCGGCAGATTGAAAATGCGAGCTCAATCTGATTGGCTGATTGGATCAGCCAATCGGATTGAACTTGAATCTGATTGGCTGATTCCATTATGAAGAAAACATATACTACTTTGAATTTCAAAGAGGGACAATCATCTTCAAGAAAACATGGTCAAAAATCAATACAAATGTCACAGCCGTGCCCGAGATTAAACCGTAGACCTCTGTTGTTGATTATTTCTCAGCCTGTTGATTAGTCTCTGTGCTACTGGAGGGCTCTGGTGCAGGCTGATAGTCTCTTTGTGCTGCTACCTGCACTAGCTCTCTGACTCCACCAGCTTGCCAGTTGCAGGTAATTTCCCAATCAGCACTGACGAAATAAGGTAGCCCCACACACCACTCCTTGCCCTCACACTGTGGTTTACCAGCTTTGTTTGTGCCTCTTTCCTGAATTCCTGTTGTTCGGCGGTTCTCCTGGTTCATGTATCTGGCTTTGTTTGTGCCTCTGTCTTGAAACTGAATTCATGTTTTTTCGGCGGTTCTCCTGGTTCCAGTATCTGGCTTGTCTCCTGACCACTTTTTCTCTTGATCTCCCCAGTGTACTACCAAGGATTGGACTGCTTATCTGGTACTCTGACCTCGGCTAGATATCTAACTACTTTTATGGGTACTCCAGTGTTTGATGTCTGATCGGACTGCTTTCTAGTAACTGACCTCAGCTAGACTTCTGACTACTCTCGTACCCTGCCTGCCTCAGCTACCTGTTATCCTTTGTCACCATCCTCTAGCTCTGGTATCTGCTCCTGTACCCAAGACCTGCAGGGAGCACCTGCCAAGCACTGGTATCCTACTTCCACACCAAGTCCTGCAGAGGGCGCCTGCCAAGCTCTGGGATCCTGTTTCAGCACCAAGTCCTTCAGGGGGTGCATGCAAGCACCAGTTGGGCACTCCTGTCTTGGTCTTAGAGTGGACACTCTTGTTTCTGGTCCTTGAAGGCGTACTTCTCCTGATTCCAGTTCCTGTGTGGATGTTACTGCTGTCTAATCCTGCTTCCTATATCCTAGTATCAAGTTCCTGTACAAAAAAAAAAACTTTCTTTGTCTACCTGTTTATTCAATCATGCCTAAAAGGGGTAGTTCCGCTAAAAATCTATTTTTCTGGCCCCTTTTAGAGCACAAGACAGCCGTAAATCTGTCACCACCTCACATGAGCTCCAAACCCCTGAAGTCACTTCCATGAGCATGCCAATAACACAAAACTGATATCTTGACAAAAAAATAAATATTTGAAAACTGCACGTTTCATACAGATTTGTTACGAGTTTTTTGGTTTTTTTTTACAAACACTTCTCCAGAATGCCCTGGAATGCCCACAGTCAATACCTTGCTCTCACCTATGAGATTAAAGAGACAAATATATTTCTAAACAGGGAGGCAACCGTAACAATACTAAACTGACTTGTTAATATTCAACAATTACACATATTTCAAGAACTGTTAGCAAATGTATTTTCTAAGTGTTGCGATTGTAATTTTAATATTTTTTTGCTTTTGTGTCAGTTCTCATTTGCTGTGCGAGATATCATGTATTGGGCCACTTAATACAGCTATATATGTTAAAGGCAGGAATCGCCCACTGGCAATTAGCTTGAAAAGAAAGGTGAAGTGAGCTTTAATACATTTTGAACATGATCTTGCTTGAATTTCCAAAATATGCAGAGAGCAAATGTTAACACTGAAATAGCAAAATACTTTAATTTAAGTGCATCTCTGTTTTTAGTTTGCTAACATTTTATTTCACAGAACAGATATTAAAAATGTGGAGTAGCCATCAAACACAGGGCTCAATTCCTACCTGCTAGAAGAGCTTTTTGAAAGCATTTTTGCAGGGTGTTCAAACTGAAGTATATTGCAATGCATAAGAAAACCTGGTTCTTCTTGTCTTTGCAGTGAAAACCCATCAGATACTGATAGCATTGAGAACCCTCACCAGCATTGTTATAGTCCATCTAAAAACACAACGCTCATTCATTTTTATGTGCTTTTTGGAGATACTTAATTCAACAGCCTGCTTTAATGATGAAGTTTTCATGTATGTTCTGAACACATTTTATATACATCTATGCATTCTATCTTCATAAAATGTTTCAGGGCAAACTTTCCTTTAGTGCAATGTAGGGACAGTCAATACCAGAATTGTTGTTGTTTTAAAAGATAGATAATCCCTTTATTACCCATTCCCCAGTTTTTGCATAACCAACACAGTTATATTAATATACTTTTTACCTCTGTGATTAACTTGTATCTAAGCATCTTCTGGCAGCCCCCTGATCACATGACAATTTGGCTTACATGAATTAGCTCTCCCCTGTTGTGAAAAGCAAATAATAAAGCATGTGATAAGAGGTGGCCTTCAAGGACTTAGAAATTATCATATGAGCCTTCCTGCAACTAATAATACCAAAAGAACAAAGCAAAATCGGTGATAAAAGTAAATTGGAAAGTTGTTTAAAATGACATGCCCAATTTGTAACATGAAAGTTTTTTTTTTACTTGACTGTCTCTTTAAAGGGACATGAAACCCAAAATTTTTCTTTCATGATTCAGATAGAGAATACAATTTTAAACAACTTTCCAATTTACTTCTATTATTTCATTTGCTTCCTTCTCTTCTTATCATTTGCTGAAAGGTTTATCTAGGCAAGTTCATGAGCAGCAGAGAATCTAGCTGTTGATTGGTGGCTGTATATATATATATATATTGAATGTGATTGGCTCACCCATGTGTTCAGTTAGAAACTAGTAGTGCATTGCTGCTCTTTCAACAAATGATACCAAGAGAATTAAACAGATTAGAAAGTTTTTTAAAATTGTATTCTATATCTGAATCATGAAAGAAACATTTTGGGTTTCATGTACCTATAAGTAAATACCCAGTAGAGAAGCAGTAAGGCCTTTGGGCTCGATGATATATTTTTCGCCAGCTCAAACCTTCTTTTTCTCGCTGACACTCGTAGGGCTGCCCCGGTGCAATGATCGTAAAAAAGGGGCAGTCCCTGCGAGTTGCGAGATGGCTCCTATGAAAAGTAATGGAGCTCGCTGGATAGGGAAACTTCGCTCCTTAGTGCGAAGTTAGCAGATAGCAAGGGGAGCACTTTAAAATTAAAATCCTGCAGCCAATATAACTCACATTACGCTGTTTTCTGCTTATAGCATCTTACATTCGCCTATATGTTCATATGCATTTGTTTTTCTATTGGGGTTATAAGTGTTCGTATTGTTTTGACAAAAGCTCGCCACCTTTTAGTTGGCGAGAAAAAACTGTGATATCTGCAGTGCGAAAATCTTTATAGAATTATGCTGGGATTAGTGAGAAATTGTCATATACGCCCATGTTCACCCCATTTTACGAAAAAACAACAATTACGCTTTGCATTTTGTATTTATAAATTCAAATTTCTGTGTGATTTTTGCACATTCAGTGTACTACAACTACAATTTACGCTGTGAATATTTAATTTGATTTATTCCTGTGTAAATTAGATACTAATTTTACGTTTTTGTTAACATACGATTTTTGGTGAAGAATTTTGTTACGATTTTTGATGCACCTTAACAATACAATTTTTCCCTGCTTATTTTTGTGTGAAAGATTCAAATATTTGTTTTGTATAATGTTTAAAATACGAATTTTGTTGCGGAATCTGTTGGCGCTCTACAAATAACCGATAATAATAATAATAATAATTTTGTTGTGCACATTTCATATGAAATTAGCGAGACACCCTGTTTTCCACAAGGGAAATAGAAGGACTGGCGAGAATTCTTTAATAATCTCGCCAGCCCAGAGAGCTTTCAATCATCGAGCCCTTTGACTTCTTTGTACAAGTTTGTGAGGTTTTAGGAAATATAGAATTTAAATTCAACTGGAGGCAGACTCAGATGCTCTAGTATTTTACTCACATTACCACCATACTCAGACACACAGCACATGGGAAATTCATGTATTCAAGTGCCAGTTCAAATATACAAAAACATTAGAATGTATAGTTTAAATAATGGCTTTTCTGATGATATCATACATGACATAAAAATGTAGGCATATGTGCCATTATCCTTAACATCACTGAAAACATAACAACAATGTAACATATAATCTTTTGAATTATATAAGCAAACTTGAGATTATATCGGACTAGCAGGGTCAAGAATTTTACAAGGGCTTCAAATACTAAGCAATCACAATCTGTTTGTAAACTAATAGAAAGCTACTTGCTTATTACACCACGTTATCTTCACCACTGCATTAAGCCTATTAAACAGCATTATTCCAATAAGTCAGTAAACAACATTTCTTGAAGTTTTTTTCATGGTTATTGGTCGTTTCTTATTCAAAAGCTTTAAAAATTCACTTTGGACTTTTTCAAATGCCATATTCAAATGGACTGGAATGACTTAGAAAAGTCATCCGCAAATCATCAGTGTATGCAAGGTTCTAAATAAGAAAGTTAAAACTGAATTTGTAGTTTGAGTTTTTTGCCATCATAAACAATATTATAATTTATATTACCTTGGGAACATGTAATCCAATAGATAAAAAAATGCGGATGAGGAAGCATAGCATAGGCAATGCTGTGTGTGACCACAGTGTTAGCACTAGGTGACAAATTGCAGGGCTGGTATTTTCTGTTAAGCTTTTGGATCAGAGCTATTAGATGATGACACAGGACTAGTTGAATAGGTCAGGTGCCTGTAGGATAACTGAATAATTTCATTAAAGATGAGTATCATATGATCATTAATATTAATGGGGATGATATTTGTAATGTAATCAGTAAACAACTGAAGATGTCATGTACGATATCTCATACCATCAAAATTACAAGCCATTCTGTATCTGCGCATATTTATCAGTAATTAAAGGGACATAATACCCATATGCTAAATCACTTGAAATAAAAAATAAATAATAACCAATCAGCATCAGCAGTGCTGAGGTCATGCTATGCCTTGCTGTGATCTCATAATATTTCACTGAAATCTCATAAGATTTAATAGTACACTTCATTAAACTGAATAGGGAAATCATATGACTGTGCCTGCACAAGCCAGATGCACGCTCCCTTGCAAGTCCTGGGACTAGTATCCTTTACAATGGAGTGTGAATACTTAGGATATTTGGAGGTAAATATCTTCCTTTTTACACGGAGATGTTCAGATGATATTTTGTAGTTAGCTTTTTACAGCTATGCTGCATTACTTTCAAGTTCTTCAATATTTGGATATCATGTCCCTTTAAGCAATGCACTATAACAGAAATTTAGTTTACAACATTTTGCAGGGTTTTTCAGTCCAGGGATATATATATTTTTAAACTTAATTTGTGCAGTGCCCATTACTTTCTGTCACAGCCCTACAAGGAAGCTGGAGCCCCTGCAGGAAGGCTTTATTTAGCTTGAGCTGATTTAGTATTAAGTGAATAAACTAGATAAACAGGGATCAGATTTTACCATGCTCAGAACAGGCAGAATGCAGCCTGAGTTGCAACATGTCAACTCTCTTGCAAGAAAACAACATGTCAGCTCTCTTGCAAGAAAACAAGTAATGTGTTAGCTTTTTTTTGTTACACAATCTGTATATTTTTATGTTTACTTTGATGTAATTTATTTGTTTTAAAAATGTAGCACTGTTTAATATCCCTTTGCTGAATTAACTCCAGCCTCTCTGAGGAGAGTAGAAAAGCAAAATTTGGAGGGCATTTAAATGTGAGGTTTTATATTTGAGTGAGCACTTACACCCATGTACTTCCAATATTCTTTATAGTGAGAGAAAACAAGACTTTCTAGAAGCTTAGTTCACATTTTTTAATAACATGGCACAATTTACATTACACAAGTCTTCGCTGATGAGGAACATGCTGAAGAGCGATTTGCTTCACGTTTATGGTTTTTTTCCGTTTCAGTTTCCTTTTTTTTCCTCTTTACATATGATTTAGAAAGGAATTTCTTACATATAGGATTAACAGCAAAAAGGTTTGTATATAACAATCTCTTTACAATACTGAAAGCTACCACTACTGTTCCAGTGTACATAATTTTCTGGGAGGGTTTGTTCCTTAAAAAAACACTGCACAACATTTGGAGTTCACAAAATCTGAAGCTCACAACTAAACCTTCAGTTGACTACTAAAATAGATCTCTGCGTATTAGAAACAACTGTTGGGAGTTTTATTCTCTTTTTTTTTTTTGCCAAAACAGGATAACAACTTAAGATATCACTTTATTACACTAGAAGACAAATGAACTATGTTTATTTCATACATATATTTTACAGCCCAGTTTACCAAATGTGTATAGAATTATTTTGGATAAAGTCATATCCTCTCCAGTCAACAAGATTTTGAGTATTTACCTTGCAAAAATAAACAATAGTGTTGGACATTGATGCAACACCTTGAATACATTTCAAACATTCAAGGTGGCCAGTGCACTAGTAAGAAGCAAAATGCAATGATACCATCAGCAACAAAGCTATGTGATAAATGTCCCATTTATGAATTGTTGCAAAGCATTCTTAAGATGTTTCTCCACTACCTGATTCATGTCTTGGATGTTGCCTGACTTAAGATTGTTTCATTCTGAGGGCACTATGGGTATCTGCTTGGGGTGTAAACTGTGTCCAATACACGACTGAAAATAAACATCTACCAGTGGTGAGAAACATTACTAATATTCTTAGGGAAAATATGACTTTAATTATTGTGTAATTGTTGAAAATGATCCTTTTGTGTTACAAAGGCTTTTTGTGGAAAGCCTCCACATTGATTGCATAGTTGAAGGGGTTTAGTTGTGTCTAACAATATACACAACACAGTAAAAGCAGACTGTGTTCTTAAATAGTAATGTTGCAAACTGCACAGTTTAAGAAGTAATATTGTATTATGTTATTCATTATGACTATATACATTTATACATAGTAAAGCTTTCATCCTACACTTTTGCATATATGAACCATTACCCAATGAAGCAAATCTTTTTTTACAAAGATATTTACATTTCTTTTCAATATCTTATGTTTGAAAAAGTCCATACATGTGTAATGAATTATTTCCTTCTGTACCAACCAAATGCTTTACATTAGTAAAATAAAACAATTAAAATCACAAACATTGGCTAAAAGAGCTGGAAATTTGCAACATATAATGTACAAAAAGTGAAAATCATTGTTCTTGGAGACTTTACATTTTTACAAAGATTATATGTTAAGTCTTGCACTGATTTTAATGTTATCAGGCTATTGTCCTGTTACATGCCAAGTTCTGTTTTTATCGTGCTTCAATATCTTTAAGAGTATGAGAAGGAGGTCTGTCTCTTATTTCTGTGGACAAAGGAGTAGTCCTCCTAGGAGAACCTGGTCGTCCTCCAAGAGTAGAAATAAGTGGAGGTGGGGCACTTAATGCTGCTGTGGGAGGAGTCTTGTTAAGGATTCCATTTTGATGCCCTGCTGTAGGGCTGAGCCTGGGATAGTGCATGCTAGGAAGTCCAGGAGTAATTAAACTTGGATGAGACAAATGACCATCCAGTGCAGCTGGATGTACACCATGGAGACGTGCATGCTCATAGTCCTCTCGTAGCATGTGTAATCTCTCTCTCTCCTCCAGCTGGCTGGCTCTTTCATGTTCCCTACGTGGGTCAACAGAAAGGTGATGGTGATGATGATGGTTGTAGTCATGGGGTTCCCTGTCCCTAAATGACCTGTCTGTTTCATATAATCTTGGGGCTGCAAGACGATGAAGTGGATCATTTCTTAACAAAAAATCTCGTCCTAATGGGTCCCTTCTGTGAATATCTAGTCCTCGGTAGGGATCTCTTAAGGGATCCCGCATAGGATCCCAATGAAATGATGGGTAGGGGAATCGTTCTCCACCAGGAATAGGGCTGATACCCATAAATGGATTCATCATGCGAGTCCTGTCGAGACCACCAATGGTATTCATTGGGTGCATGCCCGTTACACCCACAGCCATTGGCATGGTTGCTAAGTGACTTGGATGGACATTTGACGTTGATATTGGTGGATGTTGTTCAGAAGACCTATGAATTTGAGATCCTTCAGATACAACAACATCATGGTCTTCTTTTCGTTCTTCTTTTACTTTTACATCATTGTTTTTCTTTTGATTTTCATAAGACTCACTCTTCCTCTCAGTCTCTCGATTAGATGTACTGTTAGGCCTAGAGTTTTCCATTACAGGGGGCCTTACATAGGGTGAAGGGATCCTAGATAACTGCTTGGCTTCCTCTACAGCTCTGTTTTCATGAACCAAACTTTCTTTCTCTGAAATATGGTTGTCTTTTGCTTTGTGCTCTTCCATATTAGCTTCCTTCCATGAATCAGAGTGATCCCTTTCTCTTTCTTTGGGCTTTTCTTTCTCCCGCACCTCATTATTTAAGTGACTTCTGTTTTGTTCAGATAAACTGCGATTATGTCCCAAAGAATTAACTTGATTAACAGGTGCTGGTGAGGGATGGCTGGAGTGCCGTTTCTCCATAGTCTCCCTGTGAATGACATATTGATTATTACATTATGCCACATTGTGATTATAATATTAAATACAAATAAGTTAAAAATTACACATTCTAAAAACGTATTAAATATATTTATATTATCTTCATCTTAAATATAATTATAACAAAAGCTTGCATTATTAGTTTAGGTCTTGAGATTTATTTTTAAACTTTTTTTCTGCAGGTTAGAAAAAAAAGAGATATATGTGTGACTTGATTTTGCAAGAACACCAAAGCCTCTGTAGATCCCTTTTGATCTTGTGAATGTGCACATTGCAAGAACTGATGCAAGATCAAAAATAAATAATTCCATTCAGAGACGCACTGGGGCATAAAAGATCTGAGACAATGTCTGATACATTTAATAAAAACTATCCTTCACTAGTAAGGGGGAAGAAAAAAAATAAATATATATATATATATACATACACACACACACATACATACACGCACAATGGCCAAAAGCATGTGAACACCTGACCTTCACATCTTTATGAGCTTGTTGTACATCCCATTCCAAAACAATTGGCAATAATATGGAGTTGCCCCCCTGCCCCATGCAACTATAATAGCCCCACTCTTCCCAAGAAGAAATTCCACAAGATTTTGGAGCATGACTGTGGGAATTTGTGAGGTCAGGCACTAATGTCGTTCTCCTGGCATCTGTAAATTTTCATGATCTACCTCTTCATATCTGGGCTGTTATTGTTCATAGATGCTAATAGCTCTTAATCTTTACTGGTGCAAATATAGTGGGGCAGAAATTTCCTGAACCGACTAAAAGTGGCATTTTATGACAGTGCCATGTGTCACTGAGCTCTTCAATATGACACTGCCAATGTTTGACTTCAGAGATTTCATTGCTGTGTGTTGAAAATGTATACATCTGTTAGTAACGGGTGTGGCTTAAACACTTGTACTTAATAATTAGTAGGGGCATCCACATACTTTTTGCAATATAGTTTATATAGATATAAAATTGATGTTAGTAGTACAAATAGTGAAATTTGATGTGTTATTGTTAGGATGTTCCATTTTATATTTAATTTTATAATGTTATGATCTACCAGCTCTGCACTTAGCTAAACCTCAAGATCTTAAATAAGAACCTTAAAGCTCATTTAGTACCCAATGTGAGCTTAACCAGACATTAAAGTTAAAAAATAAATAATAAAGCAGACTATTTGTTGGTTAGCCATTCCCAAAAAAACATATTTAGAGGTAAAACTAGTTTCCAAAAAAATAAACTAACCTGAGGCTGACCCAGTGCCCATACAATGAAAGGAACCACACAATTCAGCCTATAAACAGCTGTATAGCCTCCCAATGTCCAAGATCAGGCTGTGCGCTACTTATAGGCTGAATTTAAAGGTTTTATGGTGACTTTAACAGGGGGATCTTCCCATAGCAAAATAAACTAAATTTAGGCTTCTGCACTACTCCCCCTGATATGTTGGTAGAACCACTTAAACATTTAGATTGTGAGTAGCTGAATCATAGCTAACAGAGTGTTCAAAGCCACAATGTTTGTTTATTGATTTTCTTTTCTTTTTGCTCTTTTCTAAATAGGAATAGTTATATATACCTATGAGGGTAGTGATTCAAAAATATAAATTGTTCCCTTAATATAGGACATTTTTTTTTTAAAAAAAAATTATTGTCCTATCATTTTAATGTCCCTTTATTAAATCTGATTTATTTTTATGTAGATGGTTGTAAAAAAAAACTACTATCTCAGTATATATATTTTTCTATTTTAATAAACATAATAGACTTGTGCATTTCCTTGGGAGTTATGTGTAATAAGCACTTATTTTGTATTAAGGCATTAAAAGAGAGAGAGAGAAATGAAAGACTGTACCTCACGCACCTTTCTTTATCATCTTTACAGATAGATGAGTCTCTTTTGTCTCCATCTCTGTCATGTGAGGCTACAGAAGAACTACGCTCCGTCTCTCCAGGTTTGAGCCATGGAGGAGGTGTAGGAAATGAAGGAGGCGTACGATGCAGTCGATTCCATGGCTCATGAGGATTACTGAAGCTCTGCATATTTGGGCCATCTTTATGGCTAAACATTGAATTGGATGCTAAAAATAAAATAAGAGAATACAAATTAATGTGGTTGTTCCATTTGTTAATGCATAAATATAAATGTTAAATGAACCTCCTAATTCACAAAACTGAAAGTTAACAAAACGTATATAGTGTAAATGTTAGCTATACTTGCCCATGATCAGGGAGAGGTCAAAGGGTCTGGTTGTTTCTTAGGAAAAAAGACAAAACATGCTTACACTCTTAACTTCTAACAAAATGTCACTTGCAATATATATATTTTATAATCCAAATTTTCTTCAGATTTTTAATTCAGAATATTCTACTCTATCTATTTAGGATGAGGAGCCATGTTTTGATTTGTGTTATAAGTTTGGCAAACTCTACTTGTGTGCTTGTGTTTGTGGTCTTAGTTGTATTTTCATGAAATATATTTTAGAGAGAAAGTCATGTTTTTCAGTTATTAAATTACTTGCTAATAGAGCAGTTTATTCATATTCATAAAGCAATATTATATGGTGTGTATGTTGTGTCTATATCTGAGGAAGCTATTAAAACAAAATCTTTAACACTAAGCCATACGTCAATATGAATAAATCTTTACCTAAAATATTTGGACTTATTCTTGGGATTATAGCCAACAAAAATAACAGATGAGTAGACCTAGAAGTTTTATGTTCTTTTCTGGTACCAAATAAGAAGACAAATTGATAAATTGGTCTTCCTCTGTTGCAAGGGCACACAACTTCTGTGGGATAACTATGTTGACATTGTTATGCTTCTCATGGTTAGGACAGGGTGATATAACAACAATCTCTGAATAAATATTATGAACAAATAGAAAAGGATGAAAACAGAATTGTGCCCAAGCTATCACAGTCTAATATTGATCACTGCTTATGTTGTAAAAAGGCACCAGGCATAAACCTTTCCAACAAATGAAAATTACAAGGTCTTTGCAAGGGTTAGATACATTGTTCTCTTTATTAACTTTAAGGCTATAACTATTACTGGCATAGTAGTGTGTTACATCTGCACTTGTACAAAACAAAGTATCACATCTAATAAATAAAGATTATTTCTTTTTCTGAAAAGTTGAAATAACAAGAATGCTTATACTTTACTGATTATGACATCTTTAAAATAAATTGTCAACAATTGAAAAAATTGAAAAACAGCATCCACAAGGGGCATGGAACAGTGGATCAGCCTAATCCACGAAGCACAATCTCAAGTAGAAGTAATCCCAGACACCATTTCAAATTTAGAAGGACCTTTTATTAATTCACACTGAATGATCTATAGTATAATAAGACAACTTTTTAAACTATGAACACTTCACTTGATTTAATAAATGTCATTTTTAGCTTTAAATGGTGGCTGGAATTACTTCTAATTGAGGTCTTTAAAATAAATCTCCACCAATAAACAGCATTCAATTTTAATGTGTGTCTTAAGCAGTGAATCATTAATAACCAATAATAGCAATGTGACAAAATGCATGAAGGGATATTATAGTGTAACGACAAAATGTTCTAATTTGTTACAGCAGTTTCCGACCCTGAGATCAGAATCCTCTTGTAAAGAGCATCAAATTGTTTTTTCTGGGGGTTTTAAATTCAAACCAGTTCCCAATAGTTTGAAAACCCCCACAATTTATAATGTGCTTTTCAAATGCATTTGTGTCGCTGGGATAACACTAATATTACAACTAACAAGAACACCATTTTCCAGCAGCTTTTTAAATGATTTAAAAAAATTAAACACTATCCTTTAAATGTTCATTTATTTTATCAATAAATGGTTTGACTTTTCTAATATTAACTATAAAATTAACCAAACTTTAATGACATTATTAATTACATGTGTTATGAAATAATATTACTAGGCATTAACATCAATACAGAATTAATTAACTGCCATGAATTACTTTTGTTGTTGTGATTTTCTGATTTAATGGATTTGTCTAATTCAATTTGTCACTCTTCTTACTGCCAAGAATAGCTTTGAATTGATAGAAAAAAATCAACTTAGATGATATGAATTATTTCCATGTACAAATAAAAATTTATTAGAATGGAGCCCAATTTAATATCTAAATTGTTAAAAGTCAAGATCCTAGATGCAATGTAATGGTCAGCATGACAAATAAAAGGGACATACGTATGAATCCCACAATCATTGATCATGTCCTGTTTATGTACAGCAAGAATGTCTGGTCCACAACTTTAACTATGTGTTTAAACATTGTATGTTAGAATTATAATATATTCTGTTACATAGAAAAATGAGTAAAAACCCTTTAAACATGTTAACTAAAAGTTGATAAATAATATCTATAAATAATAAAAAAACACTAAATATGCAGTTTAAGAAGTTTATATAAAAATGTATATAAATACTTACTGACTGAAGGGTTTCCAAGTCCCCCAAAGGCATTTCCACTAACTGAAGCAAGGCCGCTGAACGTAGATGGCCGGTTAAATTGCTCTGTGGGAAAACAATGGCAGAACATTGTTGAAGAGGGCTAAAAAGTGTTGTATTTTTTGATTATTTACAAATATTTTATTAACAAATGTGTGTACCTAAATTTGACTTAATACAGATATTGCCCAAACTCAGTTTCGTAATACAGCTGTTTGATGATCAAATGAGCATTTTGAAAATAAAGCACTAAGCTAAATATTTTATAGTAAGGAACGGTTCCCAAAACACAAATTTTCCAATGCCAAACATGCATCAGCTAATACAGTATATAGCTGGGAAAGAACACAGCTGTGGCACTAATAAAACAGAATTCAAAGAACTAGTTATTAAATGGACAGTCACGTCAAAATTAAACATTCATGATTCAGGTAGACCATGCAATGTTAAACAACTTTCCAATTTACATTTATAATTAAATTTACTTTGTTCCCTTGTTATCCTATGATGAAGAATAAACCTGGGTAGGCTGATAGGAACTTAGGAACGTGCACGTGTCTTTAGCAGTCTATGGTAGCAGTGTTTGTAACATTGTATAACACTGCAATCAACAATGTTGCAAAAACATGCTGACAGATGGCTATAGACACATGTATGCTCCTGAGCTCACCTAGGATTACTCTTTAACAAAGGATACCAAGAGAACTAAGCAAAATAATAGAAGTATATTGGAAAGTTGCTTAAAATGCCATACTATATCCTGTCAATTTAAAGTGAAGGTAAAGTTTATTTAATTGGAATATACCAATGTATTCCTTCAACATAGAATATGCTAATCGCTAACTTGATTTTATAAAAAAAATAAAAAATTCTTCATCTATATTTTTCCCTACCATTCCGTCGATAACTCCTCCCAACCTCTATATCCGGATTTGAAATGCTGTTACGTATAGAGTGGTCCCAACTGGCTCTATACGTAACAGCAGAAGCGCGTTCACGATGAGCGTTGCAACTGTGCATGCAAGATTCTCAGCACACCCGTCTCCCTTCACCTAGAACAAGCGGCCTTAAGCAGAACAAGTACGCATGCGCAAAACTAGAACGTGCGTGTACTCTGTGAAGGAGAAATACACTCTAGCGCAGGCGCAGTACATTGAGTAGGCGGATGACGTAGGGTCACGGCTGCCTAACAGCCAGAATTTCAACTGGCTGCTCTAAAAACATGACCCAAAAATAAAAATAAACGGGTTGATTGTGAAAATCGGAAAAAACTGAATTAAAATTGAAATTACTGGATTTGGAAGTAATATTGTAAAAAATGATGAATTAAAGTCCCAATAATTTTCAACAAAGAATTGGATTCTGTATCTGTAACTTTACCTTCACTTTAAGTTTTAGTTTGACTTTACTGTCCCTTTAATACTAAAAGTAAATGTATAAGCAGTAAACATATATACGTCATTACATGACCTTGGCTTGACAATGAAAGAAATGCCTCATTAACACAAAGGTACACTTTCTTGTAACCATATAACCTTTTCAGTATGGTTATTCACAAATGAAGACAATTAACGCATCACTTAGGTGATGAATGTCAGCATTGCTTTTGAGCTATGTATATTATTTTAAGGTTGCTTCTTTTGGTACTGACTTGCCATGCGTTACAGTATTTAGGAGATTTTAAGGTCTGTACATCCACTAAAAAAAGATCGCTATAACTACGCAGAGATATAGAAATTTTATGTATGAAATGAATAAATGGATTTTGAAAACATTTTGGTAAGAAATAAATAATTCTGCATATCTACTTCTGGTTCCATGGATGAGAACTCCATTGAAGTTTAAGGCCAAATTTTTGTAACAGGCCTAGACAGAAGGTAAAATAGATCAATCTATAAAGAAATATCAGACTATGTTATTTTAATGTTACAGTCAACTGCATTTTGTCTGCTATTTGTATAAAACATAAGAACGTGAGAAACATTTATTACCAAGATGAGCTGCAGGATTAAGGAAATTGCTGTGATGTGGAGGGGGCCCAAAAGGTGCTCCAGCTGGATGTCCTCCGCCTATACAACACAGGAGGAAAGAAAAACTGATAAACTGACAAAATTATTATTAAATCATATTGACATGTGTTTAGGTTGATGTCTTTGAGAGCAGCAAAAATTACATAAAGAGGCCCATTTATCAAGCTTTGAAAGGAGCTTAACGCCCGTGTTTCTGCAGGCTCGCCAGAAACAGCAATTATGAAGCAATGGTCTAAAGACCGCTGCTCCATAACCTGTCCGTATGCTCTGAGCGGGCGGACAGAGATCACCACAATTCAACCCGATCGAGTACGATCGGGTTGATTGACACCCCCCTGCTGGCGGTCGATTGGCCGCGAATATGCAGGGGGCGGCGTTGCACCAGCAGCTCACAAGAGCTGCTAGTGCAATGCTGTATACGGAGAGCGTATTGCTCTCCGCATTCAGCGAGGTCTGTCGGACCTGATCCTCACTTTCGGATGAGGTCAAACAGACCTTTAATAAATAGGCCTCAAAGTCTGTTTATGTTGCAAGATGCTATGGAAAGATCTGATATTACTACAAGGTCTGTCACTAGATACAAGAAATTAAAGGGACATTTCAATCAATTGTTTTCTGTACTGTAAAAGAAAGTATGGCAGATAACTATTTGTAAAATATATTTATGCATGGAAAAAGCTTAAAGTGAAGGTCCATTTTGATGAATTAGTGCCCGGTTTTTAATAAACCTATTAAAAACAAGGGCACTTTAATTAATCAAAATTGACATTTCACTGTTTTCTTCAAAAACTTACCTTTTAATCCTGAATGCCACTCCAGCGATTCCCCTGGCCATCGGAAGCCTCTGCAGACGTCAGAAATGACGACTCACGCTTCCTCCGATCATAGCTTCCCCCCCCCCCCCGGGGGAATCTTGGCATGATGCAACGCTGTGATTGGAGGAAGCCGGATTTGTCATTTTGGACCCGCGAAGACGGCTTGCGAAGGGCGGAGTAAGTGCTGGAGCGGCTGCCAGGATTAAAAGGTACGCTTTTAAAGAAAACTGTGAAATGTCAATTTTGATGAATTAAATTGCCCTTGTTTTTAATAGATTTATTAAAAACCGGGCACTAATTCATCAAAATGGACCTTCACTTTAAACTTTGATAAACTGACAAAGCCAGGCCTTGACATATCAGACAATCCACACCTCTTAAAATGTTACTTATACCTCCTGTTTCATTCTGCATGGATCTATATTTAATAATTCATTCACTGGTTTTTGCAGATTTTTGTCTACCTCATCAATCTTCAGATTTTTTACCAGGTGCTATAGGAATTTACCAAATGTCTGGTCGAAATAATAGAGCAAGAACTAGAAAATAAGGCAAATTGATTTGAATTTGCTTGTAATAGAGGATTAACAAATTGCTGGAAGTCTCCATATTTAATCTCACTGTCCTATGCTAGAAGTTGCATTCCAGGGAGCTCTTCCCATTTTATTACTGCATTTAATGAAGCCTTACCATGCAAGCGTAACTTATTTTAATGAATCTAGACCAGTGTTATTTAATCTTGCATGACCACATTAAAAATAATCACAAATAACATGAGTATCATCAAAGTTTAGGGTCTGATGATCAAAAACTTGCTGACATAGAAAGAAATCCTGCAAAATCTTTAAGGGCTTTTTTGAGCATTATTTTGCAATGCATGTGTCTCTCTTTTACATCCTGAACTATGCATAGTAAAATAAAAAGCTCTCAAGCTAAAATTTGCCTTTCTAAAATAATTTGAGAAACCTACTAATTAGACTGCTTAGATCCTTAAAAAGGTTATAAAAGTGCTAGTATATAAGGAATCCCATTTATAACTAAAACAATAGTTGTATTCTGTGCATAGAAGTTGCTCCAATACTATGGGGTAGATTTAACAAATGGTGGGCGGACATGATTCGCTGTAGTGAATCACGTCTGCCCGACATTGATAAATGGCGATCAGCATACGCTGTCGGCATTTATCATTGCACAAGCATTTCTTGTGAAATGCTTTGCAATGCTGCCTGCACATTTGCGGCAAATCGGCAGCAAGCAGGGGGTGTCAATCATAACAATGGTATCGGGTAAATTGCAGTCCGCCACCTCAGAGATGGCGGACGGAATAAGGAGCAGCGGTCTTATGACATGCTGTTTCTTAACTCCTGTTTCCGGCGAGCCGGAAGGCTCATGCGGAATGATGAGCATACGCTGCTTAATAAATAGGCCCCAGAGCCGAACGGCCCATTTCCGTGCGAGCCTTCAGGCTCGCCGAAAACAGCAGTTATGAATGTCTGTCGGACATGATCCACTGAGGATGATAAATCGGCCCCTATATCTTGATGCACAGATTAAATAACTTAAACACTTGCTAACAAACTCATGATTAGTTTATTAGATGCAGAATATAAGCTCACAAATTTACACACATTTTGCTTTTGTGTAAAAACAAAAAATGCGCTTATTACACACTCTATAGAGAGACCAAAAAGCACATTTTGCAACCTTGGTTTTAAAACGCCTGCAAATCAAATAGTTGGTTTAGACATTTTGCAACATTTTGAAAACGTTGGTTTAAAAATGTACTTTTTACCTCTCTGGAGCATGGGACACAAAAACGCAATGTGGTTAATGTCCATGAAATACTAACCTGTGAACACAATTTCTCTGATTAGCATTCTCTGGTGTTTAAAATGTCTACTTTTGTGATAAGGTGCAGAGCTCATAAATTACAACAGCTTGCAAACCTGTGCATACCTGTGGCAGAGAATAGTGTTGAGGGTCGTGCCAAGTCATGAGGGT